>NC_048272.1:13516866-13714366 GCF_009762535.1 Notolabrus celidotus | reverse complement strand
TCATCACAGCTAACTTTGTTTGCATTAGCTTTCAGGTTAAGTTCTGTAGCTATATGTGTGATGATCAAGCGGCAACCTCCAGTCTAAAAATATGAGTCCAATGCGGAAGTTCTAAAAACTGCAGTTCATCAAGGATCCACTTGAGGCTGGCTCCGGAAGTACCGGAAACCACATACACAACAATTCAAAAAGACGATCTTTACAGCAGAAATAAACATGTTTACAGCCTGGTACAAAAGATGAGTCTTCCAATGAGAGGCACAGCCGACTTGATTGACAGGTGGGCCCGCCTCTTTACGTCACAATCGCTCAACAGCAGCAATATGGCTGCCGCCGACGATTGGCCTCAAAACAGCGCTTAAGATTGGGTGATGTCACGGACACTACGTCCATATTTTATACAGTCTATGGATGATTCACATGATCTCCATCAGTCCCAATTCAGGGGCTGGGTCTGTCAAAGGTCACATTGGAAGACGATTTGCTTCCCAGCAGTGCGTTGAAGGCTGGTTTCAGCTCAATGAAAGAGGGAGCAATAGACGGAGTCCTGAGGAAATGCTACATTCAAATTCATGCTAGTTTTCCGAGACTACCAACCCCAGCTTTAAGTGTAAGGGCGGGAACAGGAAATAATCTGTTGACCAAATCGACTCATTTCAGTTCAGCCTGAGTGGTTTACAAAAGCTTTGAAGGCTGCGTATTTGGATCCTGTCCCTGAAATAGGACATAGCTATAGTCCCAATTTTTTAGGCAAGCTAGCTAGATTGCTGTTTGTTTGTTTTTTTGTTTTTTAATATTTTTTATTAAGTGTGTATTTGATTTATCATTGCTTTGGTCAGGAGGATCATTTTAAATGTTCTCTTTTTGAATCAACTTAAAAATATAACAAGCTTCATAATTTGGTCCATATACTCCTTGACTGAATGATGTGATTCAGGGGATTCATTAAAATGTGTTCTGTTCATTTCATTATTTCATAATTTTCTAGTTTCTTCACTTCTTTATTGCAATCTTCATTATGTTTAAAAATGTAATTAAGAACATATTGCATATACCCTTTCTGAATATAGAGAAATACATTCTGAGTAGCTGATCTGATGCAAATTTCCCATCCTCTTGAATGCATCATTCAGGGTTATCCACACCGGAAGCCGCCTCCTTTAAGCATATTTGCACTGATGGATATTGAAAGATAAAGACGGCCTTCTCCATGCAATCATTTTATCTTTAATTATGTGCTTTATTAATGGCACTTTTTATATGGAAATTTGATTATATTAACACCCCATACATATTGTGGCTTTATTTAAAGCAGCTCTGGCACTTTTCCTTTAATAAAACAAATTCAAAAAGGGACAAAGTGTCCATTTGAATATCTTTGATGTTGCTTTCAGGGTGTCTTCCTGATGCAGATTCACAATCGGCCCTCCGCCTGTCTGTCGGCTTTCTGCAGGAGAGATAGCGCTCTCTTCATTACGCGCTTCATTAATTTAAATGCTAATTGATTCTGCGAGGGCCTTTCAGACAGAGAGCCAAGTCCTGTGTTTCCCCATTGATTGTGTGTGTTTGAGTGTGTGCGTATGTGTGTGTGTGTGGGTGTCTGTATGCGTTGTGCACCTGCTGGATCCTGGAGTGACACGTCCTGACAGAACAACCTCTCCTGCCTGTCTCTCTGCCTCAAGTGTGGCACTGATACGGTTTGAGTGCTGCAAGCCAGACAAGTACGACAGTAAAAAAAAAAAGAAAAGAAAGGAAAAAAAATCAGAAACAAGCAGGCTCACAGCACAGCTTCAGAGCCTGAGAGGTGGCAATAAAAGCACAGAAATGTGAATAAACAGCAGTTGGCTTGCTGTATGTAGCTGCATGGATAAAACAGAGGAGGATGCTGGGGCAGTTAAATGATCCATGTGCGGTTGCTAGGAGACAGCGAGGCTGGATGGGGGAGATAAACGCTGGGATCCACCCCTGGCGGTGAGCAGTGGGTGGGAAAGGGTGAGAGAGGGAGGGGGGAGGGGGTGTGTGGAAGGGGGAGTTTAGATAACAGCAGAGAGGGGGGGAGTCATGTGACAAAGACAGTTGCATCCTCGTTCATGGAAGATAAGGCTTCATTTTCTCCCTCCAGCTCCGGTTTTCCATCATGTCTTCTTCATCTGTTCACTAAAGTTAACCAAGTTTGATTCTTTAGGGACCAAAATTAGGCAAAAGATCCTGTCCAAATGTTTTCAGATATAGTGCTACATATGCCAAATACACAAAATGAGTCAACTACTTCTGTCGTACTCAATGTATGATCTAAAATATGCAAACTCATTTTTTAAGAAGAGTCCTCTCTCACTGTATGAACACTGGAGGGTTAGAGTCTGAATATCAAGTTTATTCATTATTACAGTCAATTTCAAGCAAGCAATCTGATTGGACAAGAACCATTCTGGTATCGAGTACAACAGCACTGCGACTTTTAACTGCTCTTCCTCAGCGGTCCTGATTACAGTTGCTTGTCTTGTGCATCGATTGAACTGGTACTTCAGAATGTCCATGTTACATACAGACACATGTTAATGTCCATGGTACAAAGTAGCTGATCTGCTGTAATCCTTCACTGCATTACTATGGACTGTGCACCTTATTGTGACAAGTGAAGCCAAAATACAACCTTGATAGGTAGTCACACGTTGCCCTGCCGGAGTCTTCAAGTTCTGGCTTTACGTCCAGCTGTTGTGCTGTTGATGAACAAATATTCTCTAGCTCTATAAGCATACTTAAAATCTGGAAAGTACCAGAGCCAGCCTTTAACGCCTAACTTTTGATGTCTGATGTGTTCAAAACTTAAGTCCTTTTCAGCTTATTTAAGCCCCAAATTACCAGAGCAACAGAGATATAAGACGCTCATTACACTGAGATACTACAGGATACTTTAACCTGCTAATCAAGCCTATGAATCATCCCGACACTTGAATTACTTTTGTGGGTGATTACCTCATCCTACTGCTGTAAATCTGTTAAATTCATACAAGGGCATGTTTTTTTGTCCTCCATCCGTTTCCTGCCTCACTTGAACACATCATTAGAGTCTAAATCCGAAACTTTACTTTGTGTTAAAACCGTCTCATCAGTGGTTGAGCCTCTGCAGCTGCTGCTGCCAGAGGAAAGCCATGATGGCCGCCGCCGTGTGAGCACAGGAAAGGAAAAGGCTTCAGCTCGCACCGTCATCCCTCATCAACCCGGTCGACTCCGGTCAGCCCGGCACAGAAAGACAAAAGAAGAAGAGGAGTGCTTCCCCCTCCATCAAATGTGAGGGAAGCTCTGAGTGCAGGTCGTGATTAGTTGTGAATGAAACACAGCCGTCTGATTGGTGGAGAGAGCCGGAGGTCAGGCGTTCTGCCAGTGGCTCATACAAGGCTGCTGATTGCTTTTCATCCGCTGATTACAGTAATTTAGATCTGCAGAGGGCCAAAGGGGCCTGCGTCAGCCAGCCTGACTGCTGCTGCTCGGTCTGAGGGGAGGGGGCTGCAGTTTGGATGTTTGGGGAGAATTTTAGAGTCAGAAATAAGCGAACAAGGCTGCAAAAAGTAACAAATATACAACAATTATTACACACCCTCCAAACCGAACAAAGTCAGATTCTTTGGAAACAGGCTTCAAATGTGGGCGGATAAAGATAGACAGACATCTTACTAGTATTATTCTAGCTGCCTGTGAACAAGGGTTACAGTTAATTATTCTATTTAATATTAATATGAAGTAAATGTTTGTTTTTCTTTCAGCTCCAGCATGGGTCTGCAGTCTGTTAAAATAACTGTAATTTATGATTTCTGTGTCTGTGTTGTTGCGTTTTGTTCTTGTATATTTGTTTGCCCAGTTAGTTGGCTACTTGTACAAATATAAATTAGCATTCTTGCTAGCTCCTGCATATCACATATACTATCTTTACCTTATGTTAAACATTCTCTGTCCCATCAATTAAACATAAAGGTAAATAAATAAAGTAGTGAGGGTGATGAAAGTAGATATATCCGTTATTTTATTATCAGGAGATGAAAAAAAGGCTTTAAAGGGTTTCTCTTACAGCTCTACAAATCCAACTTTGTCCTTTTTGGGGAAAGTAACCCTCAAAATGATGTCAAAACTCCAAAAAGCACAGATGAATACAACCTTAAGTGCTCTTTTTAAGCCAGGAATCATCTTGTTTCATAATTAAAACCTCATTTTTGGATCCTGACACTTCACTCACAGCAGTCATTATTTCTCCATTAAAACACAAACTGCACGGCTATAAACTCTTTCTTTTGGGAGAGAGAAAAACAATGAATGCTAAATCAGACACCAGTTTTCTTTCCTTTTGTCTCCTGAGCGTCCCTTTGGACACGCCGAGACCTTGAATAATCAAAGTTGATGAGGCAGTTAGTTGCGAATGGTTTTTCCAGGAGCCATGGTGATGATTAATCAAGGAGCTGAGCAGCATCGGCCTCTTCACCCACACACATTACAAGGTTAATCTCCCTATTGATTACAGCAGCAGAATAAAACCAATACTTCACTACACATTTTCTCTGCTTTCACATATGGGTGTATGTTTCTGCTCATTTCGGTGGCGCTGCTTTAGAGTCACAGGAATGACGAATGATGCTTTTGTTGATACCATCTTTTCCACCACACCCACAACCCCATATTGAACAAATAAATCATGTTAAGGACAATATTAGATTCACATTTATTGACAAAAAGAAGCATGTTTTTCAAAAGTTTTTCTTTCTACATCAGAGACTTGGGTGTTTTCCCAGAATATTAAAAACAACAAATTGTGTAAAGGGCATAAATATACATTCTGACGTCTGCTTAGTGGCGTCTAAACTCTTCACAATAACAGTGAGACATTATGAAGACAACAAGAGATCCATAACCATACTTTGTTTAGAACAGGAAACAAACTCTCCTGTAAATGTCCTTCTTCAAAAATTCCTTGGGGTAGTTTTTCAGATAACACTGCTTCAGAGACATCTACCCCACAGGAAGCTTCTGCTGTCTCTCACACACACAAACACATTCACATATGTACAAACACAGTCAATAAAAAAAAACTAGTGTAGGAGGGTGTGAACTCGTGCCCCTGTTGTCCATGTGTGTGTCATGTGTGTTTAGACAATAACATGTCCATGTGCTCCGCTCCTCAGGGTGTTTTGACTCACCCTCTGGGATTCAGCTTCAGAGGTGACCTACTTCTCCTGATTGTCAGCAGAAGGCGGTTCCATCAGCTCGCTTTGTGCCGAGGCACTGAACTGTGCCCGGGACCCTGGGACAGGCCGATTGGACCTGTGTAATGAAGCTCATCACACACGTGCATGCACACACACACTCACACACAATGCTGCTGCCATCAGGTCCAGGGCAGCAGAATTTATAACAGCCATTTATTATCTCCTCCTTTATGAAGGAAATGTGATTCCTTGCCGTGTTTCTGATGCACATTACGCTCCATCATTGGAAAGGTGACAGAGATGGAGCGGAGGGTGTTGATGGATGTCGGTGCCGAGCCCGGCTGTCATTACTCCGTCTATTGAGTGGAGAGCAGGCGAGTTGTTCCCACAAAATGGCCGCGGAGCCCCAACATGGCTCCGATTGCGAGGAGTAGATGGTTCACATCTGATGATCGGCACGAGGTGCTAAACACATTCATTTGCAGCTTGTGTGTGTGTTTGGAAAACTGAGTAACAACGCAACAGCACACTTCATCCACTCCTTCACAGCAGAGAGTATAAACAAGAAATATTTACATATTTATCTTACTGAATTGCTTAGAGGAAAAATGTAACAAGATCCAGCAAAAAATGACTTATCTGAAAAATATGTATAAGAACACTGCAAATTCCCACACAAGAGTGTGGGCAACTGAACACAACACACTGTAACACCAAATGCAGCATGTCTATTTATCCTATTATCTGTCTAGACTACACAATACTCATCAAGTACAGAAGCAACAGTGGCATTACATTCATATAAATAACAATAACCCCGTTACCCCCCCAAAAGAGTCTCTTCAGCACTTTGGGCTCCGTCTGTGTTTTTAAAAACGAGGACTGAAGACCAGCTTCACTGTGCATCCTCAAAAACTCCCTTTAGAGGTGCAGCAACTGTCCCAGAGGTGGTGACACCAAATCCCTCGGTATCAGTAGAGGAAAGAAAGACTTGTTGAGCACCATTCTGTTCAGGTCAGGGGTCCTTGGAAGTCCATGGATTTTTATTTTTTTATGAGGCCCAGGAGATTACAGGGTTTCACAGATAAGAGAACAGATCAGCTCATCTGGGTGTCGTTCCCTCTTTGAATGGCACAGGAGGAGAAAGGAGCAGATACACAGAGATCTTGGTTGTCTTTGTTTTTGAAGTGTGAGAGCAGACGATGGTTCAACAGGGAGAGCAGAGGATGGAGAGCAAATGTGTAGGATTGGTCAGCTGATAAACGGTTAGAGATTGAGCTGGTGTCCCACTTCATTCACAGGTCAGCTGTTTCAGCTCATTTTAATTATTTCTTCATTTCTAGCCACTTATTCTTTAAATACAAGTATTTCTTTTCAGAAAGGAAAGCATGATACAAGAGCTTCCTGCCCACATCCTGAGCTACATATGAATAACTGTCACCTAGACGTCTTTAACATCAAGTAATCTGCATTTCTGCATGTGGGTGAGGACGAGGGGGATAGAGATACCTGATTTAATCAGGTAGATTTCTTCTACAGCATGCAGGTTTCTTTTGGCCTTTTTAAAGTATGTATGTGCCTGAAAAAAAGGTTGCAGCCAAGGAAAAGAAAACACAAACAACTGGTTGAATGGGCGGATCTTTGCATAGAGGAAGGTGTGAACAGATTAACAGTGATTCCATCTACACTTAAACTGAAGCTGACGCACACAGATTCTTTGGAAACAAGTTTCAAATGTGGGCGGGTCAAGATTATTTCAGCTGCCTGTGAACAAAGGTTACAGTTAATTATTCTATTTAATATTGATATGAAGTAAATGTTTGTTTTCCTTTCAGCTCCAGCAATGGTCTTCAGTCTGAATTTACTTGAATGATGTCTCATTCAAGGCTGAACTTTAAATCTCTGGATGAACGTTGTCCTGTGCAGGATTAGACGTCAATTTAGCGGAGCATTTGGGCAGAAATCACCTGTTTCATGATCCGAGGCTTAAGAATGAAGGTGAAAACATGAAACACATGATCTAGCTGGCCTGAGAATGGAGGGGTGGGACTCAGCTCTCTGTAGCCAGAGGTGCTCTGCATCCCCATCTGCTCGTTCCTGTCAAAGATGGGAAAAAAAAAAAAAAAATAGGCGAATCAAAGCGCCCAGCCGTTCACTCTCGCCTCTCTTTTCTGTGCAGCAGGTTCTCTGTCAGAAGTAATGAGTCACGTCATCAGCTTTTTTTGCTCACAGCCCTGCGGTACTGCAGGAGATGAATGATGGAGAGAAGAGAGGAAAAGAGGAGAGGGGTGAAAAGAGATGGAGAGAGAAAGGTAGAGGGCAGTGTGTGTCCATGTGACAGTTTTTCTGCTCCTGGCAGATTCTTCATCTATCTGTTTCTGCTTCCTCCATCTGTCTCCTACTCGCTTGTTGCTCCAAGGAGGAAAAGATCCAGAACCGAGGCCCGCGTGGATTCCATCTTTTTTTAGGTTCTACTTTTGTCCTTCTTCAGCTAAGTTTTTCCCAATCTGTCCATCTGTCCTTCACAGCCCTCTGCTGGCATTGGGCTTCAGTTTGATGACCCATTCGCCTCCTTGGTTACTGTTGTACAAATCCAGGAGGTGTGTGTCGGGGTCCAGACAGTGCTCACCTGCAAAACACACAAACAGAATGATTATAAGCTCAGGTTGTTTTTACTCTAAATTCATATTGAGGTTTGATTAAGTTTATTTCTATCCTCAAATACTTCAACAATTATCTTTCCAATTTACAGACCACATTTTTTAACTCCTGAGTGTAGGATGCTTGATAAAATGTTGAATAAAGAGGACATGTTTACCACAAATAAAATAAAACTTGAGGTTTTGTGAACTTTTTCCTCTGGTATCGTCACAAAATCTGAGTCTCTATCCACACAGTGATCATAAATCAATACCCTCAGGTAGGACAGTGCAGATTCTTAAGTTTCAGAGTTAAACTGACAGAACAATCCTTCAAAGTGTTCCCTCTGTCCGCTCTCCTGTGAGAGCACAGATATGTGTGTAATAAGCATTTGTCTGCTCTGATAACTGCAGATGCACTGCTCCTGTCTCTTTGGCGTTTGCACAGATCATTGCATAAGACCATGTACCCTCATCAGCTCAATGAGCAGAAAGTCATGCAAATGTCAGCGTAGAGGAAACGGTGCAACCTTTAACACTTACCGATGTTCCCTCCTACTTCATACAGAGCGCAGTCTGGATATGCAACCGAGCCGTTTCTGTGGACAGAAACGTAACAGTCATGAATCAAAGACCAATAACTTATCACAACCAATAACTATTCATATTCAGTTTGAGATATAAGGTTGCTTTGTTTTTATAGGTAAGATAACTCTAAGTAGAAGTCTGGCATGTAGTCACGTCATCTCATTGCAGCTTCATACCTTCGTATTTTGCCCTTCCCGTTCTCAGGGCTGCGGAGGCACTGGCGGTGAAACTGGGTGAGCAGGTCTGAGGCTCGGGAGTTGATGTTGAGCTGATACTCCATAGTGCCGCTCACCTGATCCCCGACCTGGATTTTAACTGTACGGCACGGCTACAAGCAAAAAAAGAGGAAAAGAATATTAATCACAGTAAAAACTGCAAATCAAAGAGAGAGGTGATCTGAAAATACTGCTGAAGTGCACTGCTTCTAAAACCTTACATCTGAGGTGTTCTTATCAGGTTTTTCCCGGCTGTCTGTGTGGATCTTCCTCAGCAGGTTCTTGATGCGGCGATCGTAGAACTGGTGACGCCTGTTGTTGTTTTCATTGAGCTTACGCACCTGGTTCATGAGGAAGTTTGGGATCTGGAGAGAAAAGGCAACATGAGGGATTACATTTGTGCTTGTCTGATTATTTGATGCAAAAAAATATGACTTTAACTTTCTTGGTTATTGTGACACTTTCAGACAGAAAAAATGAAGAGTGGGACTACTTCAGAAATCAGAAATGAATCTGTAGGATGGGGTCAATTTAATTTCTGATTATACAAAATTAGGTAGAGAAGGGTAGAAATAGAATGTGATATGGGCTCTGCAACTTCTGTGCATTATGCAGAATTTTAATGAACATTTTGTACATTTTTCTAAAAAGTAAATTAAACCATCTTAAAGGAAAAAAATGTTTTACTGTTTTTTGCAGATACTCAATTTCCAGCTTGCTAGTTAGTATATAAATTCCAATAATATATTAATATGTGTTCTGTGTTCTTACCGTCCAGAGCAAGTCCTGGTAGCGTATGAGGAGCCTCATCACATCAGCTGCCTTCTCTGCATGTCCTTTCTCTGCACCCTCCGTCAGCCTGCTGGGGACGGCCTTATGGAGGAAAAGGTTTGGAGCCATGATGGTCGCCACGGCCCACAGGTTCATCCTGTTCCTCTTCTCCCTGGAGACCACCTTACTGAGGAACTCCAGGAGAGCCTGCGGGGCACACAGAGAGATTAAATCAAAGGTATTCTTACTTTACATTGTTCATCAAACTGGATGTAGCCTGTGTGTTTAACATTTCAGTTTTTATAGAGGCTGAAACACAGTCTCATTTTGAACAATGTGAAAATGTAGAGAGGCCACTTCTACAGCAGCACGACAGAGAGTGAAGTGGATATCACAGTGACTGAATCATCCATAACACCTCTACTGAGAGGAGCGTTAATGCACAGTAAGTTTCAGCTGCCTCCACTGGAGTCAAAGTAATTAGTTCAGGTGGGTTTTATGCTCCTGAATGCTATAAGCAGAGCTGACTGCACGCTACTGTCAGTGAAAGTGAGTCATAGTTAATGCTATCAGTTATATAACAGTACAGAGCGCTTAAAATGTGGATTAAAAGCAGAACAGTAGAGTAATGCATTACCGAACAGTGCTGCGGTTTATGAGGTTTCATAAACAACATTAATACGTACATTTGGACAAATTTCTATTTTGAAAAAACCCACTGCACTCTAAAATTAAACTGAACAGACAAGGATTTATTTTCCAAACTTGACTTATTCATGGAAAACAAATATTCAACTAAGTTTGTATTATTTATTTTTTTCTGGAGGTCAGTGATTTTGTTCAACTTTTTAACTTAAGTAGTACCATACTGTAATAATACTTGTAGTGAAGTACTTATTAAACATTTCAAACAAGGTGTACTAAAAGATCAGGCGTAAACACACTGGGCCTCTGTAAGCATTATGCATTCATATTGCACATTATCAGGCTATAATTACACATTCAAAATGTGCAAGAAGAATTTGTTGTTGTATTTGACAATGTGGAACTAACTTTTAGAAAAATTATATACCACTAAAGTGTCAAATTTACAGTCTTTGTGCTCAGATTTTAGAGACAAGATTGAGCAATAGTTAATACGAAACTCTGACATACGGTTTGATGTGCTTTCAAAACGGCATTGCTGTGTATTCTGGAGTGTGTATAAGTGTGTACCTTCAGTGTGTTCCTGTTAGGTTCAGGCAGCAGCAGGATGAGGAGGTTCAACATGTGGAGCTTCTGCTTCAGGTCTGTGATGTCTGTAGAAGTAGAGAGCCAAGATTTTACAAAAACACACACACACAGACAGACACACACACACACAGTCTCTTCATTTCCTCTGAGTTTGACGTAGAATAATGGGACGCCTAAAGATTAATGACGTTGTGACAGGTGGCCATTAGATTTGTTAGCTTATGTCTCTGTGGTTGAACATCATTCATCACTTTGCACTGATTCTCTTTACACACTAAACATCAGTGAGCCATCAATCAGATTGCATTAATATCAACCTCAACTTTTTATTTTAGTAAAGCTGCCGTTAAAAAGGAGACATTTTGATCCACTTTGTCCGTGTGTGTGTGTGTGTGTTTGTGGCAGTGTGGGGGCGCCTCTTCTAAGGCTATCAACTTGTTCATCTTAATATGGAAAAGATAAGCATTGCACAGCGCTGCCATCAGGGTAAAGAGTCTCAGGTAATTATGACGCGAGCCCTGCTGAGTTGTCTGGAAAAGTGGGCATCAGATTGTGATGCAGAGGAGGCGGACAGGAGCTGTTGTGTGTGTCTACTTGAAACAGTAAACATGCAGATTGCCAAATAAGGAGACAGAAAT
This sequence comes from Notolabrus celidotus, assembly GCF_009762535.1. Classification (NCBI taxonomy): domain Eukaryota; kingdom Metazoa; phylum Chordata; class Actinopteri; order Labriformes; family Labridae; genus Notolabrus; species Notolabrus celidotus. The sequence continues at coordinate 13,703,087 of NC_048272.1, read as the reverse complement.
AGTCAGTCCTGTCAACACCACACCCATCTGGTCGTGATGTGGTGTGTGATTTATTACAGGTGGTGTCGTTATGTAACTGTAGAGGAGAAGTGTAATTAGGGATGTGGTGATTGGCACTGTTTTAATCTGAAACGTCTTTCATCCAAACAGTAGACGTAACAGCTTCTTCCACATGCCTGAAATGCAATATGTCTAAATTTGACTCAACAATGTTCTAGTCAAAACTTACACAACAAAGATTTCAATGTTTACACATTTTATAGACCAACAACGTAACATCTGTGTAGCATCTATTCATTTGGGAATCAGAGCAGAAGCTGCAGGTGTGTTTACAATCTGAAAAAGCTCATAGTAAAATAATCCACTGACCTCTGACAGCGCTGAAGGTGTTGAGGTACTCTGCGGTGAGCAGAGGAGCGGGCAGCTCCCGGATGAACTTCTTGAGCAGGGCAGCGGCGTCGTTTGGATTCACCTCGTCCCAGCTGATCTTCCCTGAGTAGAAGTTGGTCTCGAAGTTCTGCTGCAGCATCTGCAGACAGAGAAACAAAGAGCGATTACCTAAACTGTACAACCACACAGAGAGTGTCTGTGTACTATCAGTGAACTGAGTGATACTTCACATTTGAGTTATTGTTTTTTTTAGTCAAGTTGACTTCATGTGTTTTCGAGCACAGACACTAAGTCTAGTCAGTCATGACAGACGTCTATGAATTGCCACTATCATAACTGGAGATGTTTATACTGTTATGTAACATTTCTCAGTGACAGGTCATTTGTTTTATAAAGTGCTGGTATGAGGGGATGTTACTCTATAAGCTGACAGGTCTCTTTGTAAAATCACAAGTATCAATTGAACTCTTCACTCGACTGTGACAGCGTTAACTACACAGGTATGATGAGCTCAAAGCATAGCAACCTGGTTATATTATCAGAATCACTATTCGTACCTTGGAGTGTAAGAGGCACTACTATCTTGTCTCATTACATATTTTACACATTTTTTTTCTATAGAAAAACTTAACTTTATGTTTCTTTAATAAAATCTCAAAAATGATAGCTCTGTAATAAGTTTGTAGACTCTCAGGGCCCTATTTAAACAATCACATGATCTAAAACGCATGGCGCAAAGTGAATAGCGATGTGTCTGACTGCACTTTGCTAGTTGAGATGCGCACAGTCTGGGCGCTGAGTGGGGCGCAGGACGCAAAAGGGGTTGAGGATGGATTAAGTCTCTTGATTATTTGAAGGTGTTTTGGAAATAACACAAATCAAACCAATCAGTGAGTCTTTCCTGCAGGCAGGTGTGTTGCTATTTACACAATGTATTCAAACCGGGGGTTTATGTTTTGGGGAATTTTTGCCTTTATTGGATAGGGAAACTGAAGAGAGACAGGAAATGTGGAGAATAGAGAGTAGAGGACGACATGCGGCAAATAGCCAAGGCCAGGAGTCGAGCCTGCGATGGCTGTGATGAAGACTGTAGCCTCTGTAAATAGGGCGTGTGCTTAAACCACTAGGCCAACTGCGCCCTGGATTTCGAAGTGTTTTACTGAAATAGACCAGCCTCAGCCGGCATATTAAGTTATCTCCTTTCACTGTGCCCCTAAACATGCAGAAAACACACACTTCCACTGTAAAAACTGTGTCAATGTGTGGCTTGATGTTGCATCCACAGTCAGGAACTTTTCAAAGTAAGAGATATGTGCACATTTCTGCAGGAGGGAAAGCTGCGTTGCTTCATTTATTATTTATAAGTCATGACATGCTGACAGTAATGGATAGGATCTACTGTATGATAATAACATAAAATACAGAAATAACAAATATTCAAATGTTGACTGAATGTTTAATGTATTATTTTCATAGTGAAAAAAAAATTGGGAACCAACAATAAAATAATATAAGTTTGAAATATTTGGGTTTAATGATATCACCTTAAGGTAGTTTATCATTTTTTTCTATTTGTCCCAGGATTTAATCCAGACGAAGTGCTAAATGGCGCCCTCTTCTGTCAGGTTTGATGTCAGATTTACCATCTCATGTGCTTGTGTTGAATACCATTCGGGTTCATGAGGTGTGTTTGGGGGCAGCAGTTGAAAAAGATCTTTGAATGATGTTTTCTCAGTGGAGCTTGTTTTTCTAAATGCCAGCTGTAGTTAAAGTCAGTGAGGCAGTTTGATTTTCCTGACTGCTGCTCAGCACTTCTGACATTTTACAGCTTCAATCATTTGGCTGCTCATTGGAAGTAAAACAAAATTAAATTGCTTGTCTTTCGCCTAAAGACAATAAGAAAAATTGAAAAAAAAACTGTGTGACTGAATAATTTAGGTGTATGTTGATCCAAATGTTATACCTTTATTCTGGACTGAGATCCTGGAACCCGCAGGATCCCCTCCGAATCGACTCCTTTCTTCTCCAAAAATGACAACAACTGCAGAGAAAGAGAGAGAGAGGAAATAGAGAGAGTGTGAGAGACATCAGCAGAGAGTTAGGCTTCAGCAGATAAGAATCTCTTGCTCACCTCTGCTGGTTATTCTTAGTAACTGCTGCTATGTACAGGGTGTGGTCAGAGCATTTCACATTCAGAGGACAAGGAGGGTGTTTCATATGTGCTCATTATTAAGACTGCGTTTATACGAAACAAATAAAGGTCAAAGAAATAAAAGGTGTGATCAAAGTGTCACCTTTTATAAGGAGAGGAAGAAGGTCAATCAGGCGTATTTAAATTTTTCAATGACATCAGAAAGTGATTGTATTATCGTCTGAATGAATGCCTAACCCTCCATGTACACAGCAGACAGAATCAGAGAACACAATGTTTCTAGACTTACTTGACTTATCTTGTTAGACCACCCCTTTCACTGACTGCAGCTATTTAAATTATTCAAATATGTATCATCGAGTCATATATCACAGATGTAATGCTGGATCTTACCGCCTGAAGGAAGAGAGGGGTGGAGGATTGGGGCTTCATTTTCTGATCGTTCTCCATCAGTGAGGCCAGCGGCACCCCGAAAAGTGAACTCTCTGTGAGAAACCAAAGTGTCATTCAGGTGTCCTCTGTCTTACATCCACTCTTAGATTCACTTGTATAAGGGAGAGGTTTCTTTTTGTTGTGCGTGTGCCTACACCCACGACAAAATATGTTACGTCTAAACTACCATGTCATTGCCTGAGGGATTAGTAGAGCTATTAAGTGTAGAGAGACAAGAGCATTGTAAAATAATTAGTCAGGCTGCAGGAGTATATTTAGATTTTAATCATGCTCACTTTGTAATCCCTCATGATATGAAAACATCTCGTGAAATTGAATAGCAAAAAGCCTTGTAATTCCAACTGAAGAAATCAGAAAGCTTATATTGTGTAGAAAAAGAGCTGCAGACCGTCTCTCAAGCGCCATCTATTGATCTGATTGGCTCACAATTAACATGAGAGGAGAGAAAGCTGACCACAGCTCACAGGTAAAGTGTTATTGTCTTTAAAAAATATGCGATCTACAGAGTGAATATCTCCTCTTGTGTTTCCTTTCAGTGAGGTTTCTGCCGTACCTGCGATTTTCCTCTTGCCCGTTTTGTGCCTTTTGACCTCCAGCTCTAAGAGGTCGCACAGCGCCGTCATGTCGATGAGAGCCAGCTGACGCACCTTCTTCATGTCTGTGTGGGAGAGATCCTGAATGCGAGTCACTCCGAGACGGCACTTGGGACAGACGACCCGCTGAGAAGGTGAGAGATTTGAGGGAGAGAAAAGTGAGTAGAGAGGGGAGTTGAGAGTTTGGAAGTGGACGGAGGTGAAGAGGTAAAGAGAGAGGATGGAGAGAGAAGGAAACGGCCATAGTGTCAGTCTTTTACATTGTACTGATTGTAATTATGTCACCTTGATTTCAACTTTGTTCCATGAAACAGAATGATCATGTTCAAGCACTACTAATCCTTTTGCAGAGGAACTTAATGTTCCTGTTAACACAAAAACTCTGTTGTTCAGAGCTACTTTCCTCATTACCTTATTCTGCTCAACCCTATTATACACACGAGAAATGGGCTGATTAGAATGGTCTAAAGGGGCACTTCTCTGTATGTATTGTACATTGAATCTTTAAATGACAGTTGATTGGTGCCTATGTGAAACAAAGGTAAGACTCTTAGACTGTATGTGAGACTGTACAAGACAGGGGAGTAATCTTCACAAGACACAATGAGTAATTCAAGGTCTGATTTGTCATGTGTGCTCTCTGCTTCCCTCAAAACTAAATTATTTCCTTCTTTCTGTAATAGATTTCAAGTTCACTTCCATACAATCCAAAATAGGGAACAGACACAGAGAAACAGACACTTGTATTTCCCTTTTAAGCCTCTTTTTCCAAATGATCTTCCTATTTGATAAAGTTAATAGAACATAATGGAATTCCTCATTATGAAAAACAACATGCAGTCAGGTGATAATCAAGCTTACCGGCAAAGTGCCGTCCTCTTTCCTGCGGAGAATTTTGTTCTGCGGCAGTTTGGCCTGTTTGAGGAAGATGACGGCCTGTTCACAGTAAGCCACATCGGTGATGAAGAACTCTTCTTTGATAGCACCTCGCTGATGCTCTGGTGTCATAGCTAAGAGGGAAACACATTAAAGAAAAGTTCAAAAATAACACAAACTCAGATCTATGAGCTCACTGTCAAAGTTTGAATGCTAAAATATCCCCACTGAAGGTTGATTACACGTGACATGAGGGAACAAGAGGAAGGACGAGGTTAGAAAATCCACAAAATATCCCCTTGTACTACAATGCTCCCTTTGTCACTTATTAAACTCTTATCTCCTAAAAAGAGGAAGAAATCATCTTCAAAGAATGTCAGAAGTTTTCATTTCCCTCTTCTGGAGGCGACACTCAACAGATGTTACTGTCACTGTGTACTGTGGCAGGTTTGATCTGCAAAATTGTGTCCCTCATTTTACCTCATCTAATGTGTGTATTTCTGCTGTTTTTATCTCTAAATGACAAACTACAGCATGTCTTATTTTCAAACATCAACAGCTGAATTAACAATGTTTTCAAACTTCATGAGAGTAAGCATATAATGCGCTTTTTGCTAAGACCATTTTTAATTAAACTTAACCCAAATATACAGGGATTTGGCACGTGAGCTCAGCGCTAAGAAGACATGAGCTTTCTCCAGTGACGAGGAGTTATCCTGGGATTAATGTGAACCCATTTAGAGATAGTTAACAAGGCTCTGACCCAATCCTGACACACAATCCCTCATCAGGATCCCAGAAATCTGCTGCTCACCTGACTTCTTCAGGTAGGGGTTATTTACAGATCTGTGTAAATCTGTGTATTTACAAAAGGCCACTACAATGGAAATCTTGTTCAGACTCATTACAGTATCAAAGCCACTGCAGCTGTTCTGTCTAGCTTCTCAAAGTGTTGTGCACTCCCCTATGCTCTCCTCTGTAGTTAATAATGTGATGATTCAACTGTGCGGAGCTCTTACCTGATAATGGTGTTTTGGCAACTGAAGCCATGCTGTCTTGGGGTAGGTCCTCACTTTGCTGGGACTCTGGCAGGAGGTTCTGGAGAGAGAGAGAGCATTAATGAACGTTAGAACCTTTCCTATAAGGAACATCTTTGCTGTAACACTCAGAGCAATATCTTCAGCACCACAGGGAATAGAAGTAATTTTTTTTTATTGCTCACTGAGGACATAATCGTGGATACAGAGTGTTCCCTTTGATAGAGGACTGATAAGGATCAGAGAAACACTGTCTACATTCCCCTCTCAGGACTGCTCAGACTGACAGTGAGGACAAAGCCTGGCCTTTCCGTGTGATTTGCCTTTATTGTTGAAGGTCTGCATGGAACAAGACAACACAAGGCACTGACACCATGGAAAGTCCCTCACACAGTCCTGACAGTCACCAGGGAGATGGCCAATTCATATTTTATAGCGTGGGGCTCTGACACTGACAGACTGACAACTGTAAACTTGATAACATAGAAAAATGAATCCTGACAGTTACTAGTGAACTTGTATGTGACAAAGAATGCTAGGTCAATGCATTCTCAATGTTGTTTGCATTCATGCTCATCATCAGAAACAGCAGTCAATGAAGACCTCATTAATTTACTGCATTAAGTCAATTTTCTTTTCCACACTCACTCTCAGTTTACCGCTCTCCATCAGCATGTCTGAGTTTCAGTGTAAAAAATGACAATTCCTCTCATAGCAGCAAAGATGCAAAGATTTGAATACTTGTCCTGTCCTGACCTGAGTGATAGGGGAGTTAAAGACCTCTCGGACGTCCCGTGGTGGCGGTTTGTTCCTCTTACGCAGGGACAGTGTGTAGGATTCCAGTCGACGCTGGACTGCCTCGGCCTGTGTCCGGGTCAGTGTGGACAAAAGCACCGCTTTGTCAACATCATCGCTTTCCTCCTTGATGAGGTCTGACAAACCAGCATCAGCCAGCCACTGCTCCTCCTGTTCCCCTTCTGAGACAAGCAGATACAGGAAAGAGTGAGACACACCGGAACAACAGCAAGCTGCAGATACAGAATAATGCAATTTAATAAGCACAATGCTACAACACTTATTAATACAATACGAAACAGACCAGGCTGCACCAGAATTGATTCATTAATCATATTTGTGAAAAGAAGGCTTGTTAGTTTGCAGTCACTACTTTGAAGCTTTAAAAAAGAATGACAAGATAAGTTAAGTGATGTCATATCTAACAATAATACCAACTAGGAAGCATCTTTGGGACACCCCACTCACCAAATATTATCTGTATCAAAAGGAAGTCACTATAGATTAACAAACTATTACAGTTCTCTGATTTAACAGAGAAAACAGACAAAGAAATAAGGAACTTCAATCTGCAAAGTTTGCAAATAGGCGTTTTACATATTTTCTATATGTATATGAAAAGAGGGGGAAATATGTGCTTTATAAATGTGTGTTTGCAGTTCAGAATGAATGGAAATATATATATATATAATATGGTCAGGATACTCACAACATCATCAACAAAAAGTCTACATTGTAACTGTTTCATGTGCTGCAGACAGTTTAATTAGAAATGACTCATTGAAGAACCCTTTTTGGACACCAAGTACAATAGATGATTAAATGATTATAGTATAATATAATATTTAAAGACGTTGTATTGCCTAAAAATAACAACAAGACTGCTCCAGAGTCCCGCAAGCTCAGTCATTGGTGACAAGAATTCATTTCAAACGTTTCTGTTGAACATGAAATCAAAGACTGTATTAACACAGCGTGATCACAGCAGTGTCATCAAGTCAGCATTCATGAATGGCTATTTGGCTTGCGTACATAAAGTACTCGATGGCACAAAGTGTTTGATAGTGTTGTCATGGCGATGAGCACTACTTTGCTGCATGAGAGAAACCTGATATGCCGCCATGGAAAATGCATAATTTCATGGAGGATCTCGGCAGCAGCTGTGCCACACAACGCTGGTTTTAGATTCTACCAAACATACTCATACAGAATGTATAAGAGCTCTTTGCATCCTCTCTTAATCTAACATCACAGAAAGGGCAGCTTTTTACCTTCTGACTGTTTGGAGTCTCTCCTGGTGCAGTCGAGGTCTGTGTAGCCACTCCCCTGTCTGATGGTCTCCACCTCACTCCAGAACGAGTCCAGGCAGAGTTTGTCGGGGTGCTGCTCCTGATCCTGGGAGGATGGCGTGTGCGTGGTGGTGGTGTGTGCTTCCTCAGCGGCTGCCTGGTCCTGCGGGCTGGCCCAGGGCTCCACGCTCATCTCGGTGGGGCTGGGATTTCTGGTGCAGACATACACACACGTAAAGAAATCACAGGCATGCATGCAAACGGACTGGCAGAAACACAAAGACACATACAAACACGGGAGGAGCGGTGAGGACGGAGGCGATGCGGGGGGGAGGATGGATCAGCCAGGAGAGCCCAGAGAGAAGGAGAGACAAAAGGAGTGGGATGGGGAGGGAGGGCCGGAGTGAGGAGAGCGACGGCGAGAGCGGACACAAAGGGGGGTCTCTATTGTTCTTGCAGAACGTGGCCTGAAGGCAGAGTACCCTCCAAATCCACTAGATGTCACTCTTAGGGAGGGGGATGTGGTCTCAGATGGGCGACACCCCTCTGTATTAAATAAATAAATATAACCCACCAACAATGAGAGACTTAACCTGCAGTGAACAACAGTCTGAGATAAAGAAATCATCTATCATCTCACATTCCTGTCAGGACTCTAGCAAGGAAAATGTAGTCATCCCTTCCTGTGCAGAACTCAACAAGAGAGGATACTGTTCCCTGACAACAATGGGACACACTCAGCTGCAAACACACACGCACCCTCTGGCACTCAAATGTGACCCTGTGATCACAGACACAGGAAGTGGTCAGCTGACTCACGGCATCGGTGTGCTGTTCAGTCACATTTTTTTTCAGTCAGCAAATCTCCAGAGACATACTGAACCATACTTGGAATGCCAGCTGTCTCATAGGGATGACATGGCATTGACGTGATTGCTGCTCAATGTATCAGAGCTCAAAATAGCTGTCATACTTTTAGATGTGTGGTGTGGTGATGTTATCAAGTTCTACCGAAAACAGGCCCATTAGCAGATATTCCAGATCAGTGCTTCAGTGAGCAAAACCAGCTTCAATGCTACTTTGAATCAGAGAGGGGGTGGGGAAGGGGGGGGGGGGGGGGGGGGGGGGCTGTGAGTTTCAGTTGATACTTTATTTAGTGAAGGTTTGTTTTCTTCAAAGAGAATTAAAACATGAGTTCTTTTAGATAACTAATTTGAATTTATGTTTAACTTCATTAACTAAACTTCTAAATACATCATGTGAAACCAAAGAGAAATATGAAGCTATAGCAGGTTAACTGCTTTGTGAAATAAGTTACTAAACTACGTCAAGTTCACTACCACTGTTCCCTAAAACAATACATTAACTTTGTCTTTGCATGATCCTATCTGTCAAATAGTGTTACGTAAGTGGGTCTTAGTGTTCTCTTAACCTGTACCATTACATTCAAACATACATACATAGTAGTATTTAATGTAATGCTATGTGACAATGAAATTGAGTCCCACCTTTGTTTTCACTGGATGACATCCAACATTTCAAAAACATGTCAAAATGTTACTTAACTCACTCTGACATTATGTGCACTTTCAATATGATGCACCGATACTGGATTTGGATACTGATATTTCTGACATTACCAGATAATGACAAGAGCAGTAATTGTCAGTTCTTTTATCCAACTAATACATCCATTGTGTCATCTACAAAATGTTGAATAGTGACAAAAATGCCCAAAACGCCAGGATGTTCCATCTGGAAATTGCTGTTTGAGTCTAACCTGCAAACCTTAAACCACAAGATATTTACATTTTATTTCAAATAGAAGAAAGCAGTCACCCTCACAGCTGAGACGCTGACATATGCATCTGTGAAATGAAAATGCATCAGTTTTACAATTTTTATCTCCTCCTTTAAAGAAAGTGGAGTAACTGAGTGTGTAAGTAGGAAAATGTAGTTTCTACTGTCTTATGAATAGAATAGAATAGAATAGAATGCCTTTATTGTCATTGCGTGACTTGCATACAATGAAATTAGGAATGAGTACTCTACGCAACACCTGGGGATGATATATTCCTTAAAAGCCGTACAGTGTTATTTTTATATCACATCCGTCTCACTTTAAACCTCACAAACAGCTGTCCAAGCCCAAACATGTGCCCACCACCTGCTAACCTTATGGATAAAATGCATCAAGCCAGGGAGATCAGAGGTTTGCAGACAGCTGCCTCACAGCAGTGAGCCTGCAGCTGAGCAGCCACATCAGCTCCAGTGAGTACCACAAAGGTCAGATTTTAAAATATAGATACATTTCCCATAAACTATTGTATGTTCTATGTGTCACAAAACAATCTCCAACTGAATCTAATCAGCACACACAACATATCAACTACAAAGGCCTTGACTAACATGTTTAGGGCATGATGTTGCACTTCCCTGACAGGTTATTTCACCACATACCATCAACACAGCTTCACATCAAGCACACACAATATTCAAACTTTTCCAGAGTTGTATGAATTTTACCCTGATCCAGCTCCAGCTCCTTTTCACACACATACCTGTCTATTTTCTTTTGGGAGGAGGTCTTCACACGTTTGCTCCTCGCTGGGCTTTTGGTTGGACGGAACCTGAGACGATTCAACCTGGTGTGTGGAAACTGCATGTTGGACTCCATCCAGCTCACCATTACCTCCTCTCTGCCTCCCATATCCCCAGTGCAAAAGTAATCCAGGAATTAAAGTCCAGCACAAAACCCAACCTTATCCAGTCCTGGTGGTTGGAAACCATGTGAGTACGATGTAAATCTCTCCACTGCTCTACTTTCTCTGTGCTTTGAGAGGGAGATGTGTGGCGTGTTTGTGAGCTGAGTGGAGCTGGAGCTGGAATGCAAGAGGGAGTGACGACTTTCTGAACATCAACATATCATTCACACCTGTCCCCTCCCGCAAATCTCTGAGGTGACGACACGCCCTTACCTGCATGCCTGATGGCCATCTACTTCCTCTTTGTTTCAAACAAGAATGTTCACATGATACTATGAAAAACTAAATAAGACCACTTTGGGATCAAAAACAATGACAGTCGCTGTTCAAGCTGAGAGGTCATGAGCGAAGCCTCTGGCCACACAAGGGAAAGAGCTAACCAATATTCCATCATGCAACCTCAGGCACTTTCCTGGCCTCTTTCCTAAGAGCTCCACAAATCAACTTGAGCGCATTGATCAAGGTTTCTTTGTTACAAAGATGAGACAAGTTGTCCCCTTTTTGCTCTGCTGTCACTGTCAGTCAAGGTTTAAGTTAATCAAACAGATCAAAGGATGAAGATGTTTGCTTGGGTCTTCATTGCAACAGGAAATCCCAAACCAAACAGAACAGAACATATTTGCGGTGTGAGTGGTAAATCAAATCATGCCTTACATGCAGGAAAACACATTAATGTATTGCTCCATTCATTCTGGTTCAGCTTCATACCTGAGGAGCTGACGTAAATATCTGTGAGAATGATTTATGTGTATGAGATGCAAGAGAAAGTGCAAGTGCAACAGGTCTGTCCACATTGCCTGTAAGCCCCTCACCCAATCTATCGGCCTCATCATCCCCTTATCATCCTCTCTTGTCATTCTGATGACAGGCCATACATCAGCTGAGGATGTAAACAAACTGTAAAGATACCTTTTAGAAGCTTTTAGGAAAGGTCATTCTAGTGAAACCCAGCTGACTACAATTTCAAAAACATGTGCCTTTTAAAAGCATGCCAATACTTAACCCTTTGTCATCTCACGTGTTTTTCTAAAGTCCAATGAATAATGAGTTATTTGTTTCCATGAAATTATATGGATATCTGTCAACAGTTTGACTCCACTTTCTTTTATAAAACTCAATAATTCAGATCATAATCCCTACATTGACCTCAAACTAAGCCTACCAGAACCTTCGTTAATGTTGTTCCTCACAGGGTCAGTTACACAGAGGAATAAAGAAAGCTTTGAAAATGTTTCCCTGTTTAGCCTCAGGTCCAAAGAGGAAAAGCAGCATTGTCTTGTTTTGAAATGTGCTAATAATACTCTTCCCCTTGCCAGAAAGTAATACAGCTCAGTAACAAAACAATACACATGCTCCATGCTGATATTCTAAATGGGGATTTGAAAACAAGCACACTGCAAATGTCAAGGTGTTTGGATTTTTTTCTTGGTAAAACAAAGAATCCACTCCATGAGAAGAATGGGTGAAATGTACACCTTTTGTCTCACTTTGCAGCACTGTGGGAAATAACTCAAGGTAACCCTAACCAACAACTGTGGTGAAGGTCTCCAGTAATCTACTTGAAACAGCAGCACTGTGTTTAATCCTCATGGCTGAATGCCATTGCAAGCCTCTTAGCTAGCAGAGAATGCAACAGGTTTGCTCTTACCGTTCTGAGAAAGTTTCTTCAACTTACTGTATATCTTTCTAACCGAGAGCGGGATGGTTTTGAATCACATTGAGTCTTCAGTTCACTGACACTATCCACAAAACACCGAATATTGGCAAACACTTCCCTTACAATCCCAGAATAAAAAGTAGCCCTTTAAAAGTAGCTTCTCAAACCAAGTGTGGAATACAGAAGAAAATGTTTTCACAACCTTGTTTAGGACTCATTCCAAGTTTAGCCTGACAACAGTGGAGAATTTTAATCCATACATGAGCTTCAAGCACCCCGAGTCAACAGCAGCAGCAGGGGCCTAATCCTACCTGGCCTTGGCCCGAGCGATGACTCCCGAGAACAGCAGCAGGGCTGCCGAGCCACTTCTCCCCCAAGGCATCCTGCTGTTGTCCCCCCAAACCGCTGCAACCTGTAGGAAACAGCAGCTGCCTGCCCCTGGCAAGCTGTTTCCTTGTAATCTCTCCAGTGCCCAAACACATTAGAACAGAGACAGTCTCACTGTGAAGGTAGGCACGTCACTACACCGCATCCTGGGACAGGAAAAAGGAGGTCTGCTTTAGGAGGGGGGACCGGGGAAGGAGAAGAGCTGAGTGGATGAACAGCTGACCGGGGCTGAGACACAGACTGGGGGGAAGAGGCTGTCTGAGCGGCTGGGTCGATTGTCAAGGCTGGAGCTGAGTGCTGAATGGACGAAGGAGAGGATACAACAGCTGCATGCCCTGCTGGCTGCATGGCCTGACTAACAGTTTGGATAAAGTTACACCGTGGCTTTATCATTTCCACCACTGGGACAGAGAAAAGTGGAAAACATCCTCTGTATTAGTGGCAACATGCTTACTTATACTTATATTGGTTTAGCATAAGCATAAGCACATCTGCAACGTCTGGTATTCTGTCTTCATGGTCCTCCGTATATAACTGAAGGCCATGGCTCAATTTACTGTCACCTCCTCACAGGGTTGAAGACGAATGAGTGGCAGCCAAATCTTAACTTGGTCTGATTGATGTCCACAGAGGCAACTACGTTTACATGAGACTTTTAATTCCTATTACAATTTTCTATTATTATTATTCCTATGTATATATAATTTTTATTGAAAAAGTAGTTGTTCTTGAGCTTTTATTCAGGACTATGAGAGGAACACAGGTCAGCTGCTGCACAGAAGGTTACAGGGTGCTGTGCGGAGACTGATGTTTTGTTTGTTGTGACGTCGTAATCTGCCTCCAAGTAAAATTTCAGGGAGATTTACTAAATTTGTCCCATTAGGAATAAGCCTTAAGAGCTCAGGACTAAGGATTGGACTTTGTAACATGGCAGTGCTCAGTGAGCTCACAAATACAACAGATGTATACATTGTTTATCGGCACACAAAAAAACAGGTAATGCCGGGTCATTAATGAAGGTGGGCGTGATTTTAGAATGAGCAATACCTCTAGTAGCCACTTTTAGTTATAGAAGACAGTCATAGTTAGTTAGATAATACCAAGCGGCAACCTCCGGTCTAAAAATATGAGTCCAATGCGGAAGTGCTGAAAACTGCAGTTCATCAAGGATCCACTTGAGGCTGGCTCCGGAAGTACCGGAAACCACATTTACACCAATTAAAAAAAAACAATCTTTACAGCAGAAATAAACATGTTTACAGCCTGGTACAAAAGACAAGTGTAGTCTGGATAGCTCATTTCTCAATCGGCTCATACTGTATGGGGGGTGAATTTTTTTCTAACGTGGCAATTTCAAAGATATTGAGATTACGAGTCTTCCAATGAGAGGCACAGCTGACTTGATTGACAGGTGGGAACCCTGTAGCTGTTGGTTAGGAGGCTCATAGCCGCCTCTTTACGTCACAATCGCTCGACAGCAGCAATATGTCTGCCGCCGATGAGTGGCTTCAAAACAGTGCTTCAGAAACAGATGGGTGACGTCACGGATCCAACGTCCATATTTTATACAGTCTATGGATAATACACTTTACAAATGCATTCCTTGGGGGCGCTGTTGGCCTAGCGGTCTAAGCCTGCGCTCCATATACAGAGTCCTTGTTGCAGTGCTCACAGGTTCAACTCCTGACATTCACCACTGTCTGCATGTCTTCCCCCACTCTCTACTCCCCACACTTCCTGTTTCTGTCCTATCAAATAAAGGCAAAAATGCCCCCCCCTCCCAAAAAAGAATACATTCCTTTAAAAATGTAATTTAAAACAGTATTTTTCTCTGTTAAAGCGGTCCTGATCATGTGATTTTGATTGACTTTATGTATTTCTTATTGTGCTGACCTTGAAGCCTTGTCAATACATTTGCATAATTTCCTACACATGCTCAAGCAAATATTCCCGCTTAAATTAAAGTTTCCTTCGTGCCTATTGACTCTTTATAGAAGTGATTGTCATGAGTTTCGATACTTGGTTTCCTTCACAAAACTGTTTCTCCAGAAGAGAAGAAAAATGACGATCAGTTCAGCCCTAAAAGTAAATACAGCGGGGATAAAATCACATTTTCATTTGTCACGGCTGGAATAAAATTAGACTGCTCTCTGTTGGTCTGTGAAAGGAATCTGATGGGATTAGTGTGGTCTCTGCTCCACGCTGCTGATGTCTCAGCTCTTTGGCAGCCGGCCCAGTCACCCTGTCCACCCAGTTTTTTTCTAACCAGATCAACACAGATTAAGAAGACCACAGGGATCCCCTTCTGGGATTTCATCTTCTTTGCCAGCTCCATCTCTCTACTCTTGAAATAACTTCAACCCCCTTTTCTCTGTGTGAAACTACTGTGTGATTACACCTCTGAGGTTTTCCAATCGTTGTATCTTGAGTGTCTCAGTCACTCTTCACTCACACCTTAAAGTTCTACCTGATACAAACCACAAATCTGCTCTTCTCTCTATCTTTAAGCCATTCTCTTAAAGTAAACAACAGTCCTTCTTTCTTTCTGTCATTTCTCTCAAATCATTCCTGAACGTCATTCCTGGCGAGTCAAGCCCTCTCTAGCCTCCTCTGACAATCCTCTTTGGCTCACAAACACGCCTGGAGGAAAAAAGGAGAGTGCTGAACGTGACTGCACGTTTCAGTGTGACCCTGCAGATGGCATGTGACGGCCAGATTAGCCTCATGCCCTGCTCATCCACATCTTGACGTGTACCTGCGTGCAGTGAAAGAGTAGGGGAGGTGAGGAAAGGAAAGTGGAGCAGAATATAGGAGACAGGACAATAACAAAAAGATAAAGAGGGTTAAGTGGTGAGGGAGAAGGTTAAGACAGAGGAGGTTACTGAAGAGGAAGGAAGATGGAGGGGAAATGTGGCCTGGATCTAAGGCTGAGCAGTGAAGCATCCAAGTAACATGAACGTTATTAATGTACTCCCATAACTTAAGTAAATGTTTGCTATTTCCTTTATATAGAAATAATGACAACAGCCTGGTAGTCTGCAGTTTTTTTGCATCATGGGAAGTATAAAATGGAGTTAACAACACTTCCCACTGCAAGCATTGTCTGAGATGCCTGTGAGGAAAGTGGGTGTCTTCAATAAAAGAGAGGATAATTAATGCAGCAGAGGGGCACAAAAGCAGTGGTAAAAGTAAACTCCAGTTTAACTCCAAAGATGCTGAAATCTTTTAAAAAAGGAAAGTGCAGGAGCTGTGTCTCTCAAAGCTTGTTGAAGGGGCAACAAATTTAACCTGAAATCATCTTTTTTAATGTAATTTTATCTCCTACAAACAAGCCGAGCTCATAGAGGGGGTATGAAGCTCATTTTCAGGCTTTATATTGTCCTTCTGATAGCTTTGTAGACGCTTTACATGATTTACAGCTCAAAAAAGTCTTCATTTGTTCTCACAGAACCCAGTACTCTAGAAGCCTCCTCCACTGTTGCCAATAGGGAATTTCCGAGTCAACTAATTTCCGAGTTGTTCGAACAGAAATGTAAATTCTGACTAATTCACCATAGTCTGTGTTTGTTTACATATTCATGGAGCATTAGGGCATTGTGGCAGTAGCTCTGAATAGTCGTGGGTGGACCGGCATTTCAGGCCAACAGTACTAATATTTATTTGTTTAACCCAATAGTTTTTCTGGTGCCAACTAGCAAGGCTGATAATGTTTAACCGTCAGCTTAACGCGCATATCCCTAATTGCTATGCTACAAAGTTTAGTTTCTCTGTTTAAAATGGCACATTATGAAATACAGCTGAATGTTTTGTATCCTAAATCTGACTGAGACATTTTGGAAACAAAAAAGGCAACAACCAAGAAGAGGGCAGGACATTTCTGTTTGATGAGTGTTATGTTTAATTTTTTAAAGGAGATTCATCAATCGGTGATGTCAACATTCGGACCGTATTGCGTGTCGCTCTTGTGTGACTTTTTGACCAAGCTGCTCAGAGCAGCTGGCGGACTCATTCTGGGATTACTCCAACAAACTTTGACCTCACAAATGGAAACTTTACCTACATTTAGCAATGACATCCAGCATTTAAACTTGATATTAGTTTTTGAAGTATAAAAAAAGCGTGATACCATCTCTTTAATGTGTTACCTAGACTCTCAGACTGGCTGTTGAAGGGTATCAGGGACATTGACATTAAAATATTTACAGTGGTTAATCAATATTTGCTTCAAAATGGAGATTGCGGTTTTAAAAAATGTGCCCTGAACAAATTGGGCACATGTTCCCTACATTTAAATATTTTAAATGTTTGGATTATTCAGGTTGGCAGCATAATCCAAATTCATTATGGTATAAATATTATGATCAATCAATATAGAAATGATCATGAAGATACTTTTTTCTAATTTGGCCCCGCCCTATCTAATTATACTAAAACATTCTTCATAAAGGAACCTGCTGATTGTTTTATTATTATTTTTTTAACTGTGTATTTTAATTTTTCACAGTTTGACACACAATTTCTACATTACTTACCAACTATTTAATGAAGAAAGAAAAAGAAAGAAAAAAGGAATAAAGAAAAAAAGAGTTGATAAATGAAATAAAGAAAAAATTATATATATATGTAGATAGATAGATAGATAGATAGATAGATAGATAGATAGATAGATAGATAGATAGATAGATAGATAGATAGATAGATAGATAGATAGATAGATATAAATATAATAAAACAAATAATAATAATAATGCTGCTAATTGTTTTAAATGTGCTGAAAGGGAAAGGAGAAAATAGGAAAATGTTTCTGATGTTGATTCACTCAGACATCCAGGTGGTTTGACTCAAAAACAGTGACACAGCCAGAATGCTGCAGCATTTCACACGTGCCAATTATGCCTACACCTACACATTTAGATACATCGTTAAATGCCAGCCTGTAATTGCTCACACATACGGAGAAGCATACAGAAACAAACCAGCGGAATATGATGCAGTGAATAATCAAATGCTGAAGCTCATTTGATGCAGCAAGTACAAGCTGGTTTCCAATGATCACAACACTGTTCAACACAAACCAGTGAAAACACAGAGAAGTGCAAGTCAGTTATGAGGAGTGAAGTCACGAGCACGAAAAACTTTTATGAGATAGAAGAACAAGTCATGCACACTGACATCTATATCTTACACATTGGCATGGCTGTCATGTAGCGATTGAATTCCTGCATTGTTTCCACAACAACATGGGTGTTTCTGCTCATCATTACTTATGGCTGCAAAGTTGGGCTCATTAATTCCCCAGGAAAGGTGTGGCTGAACTCGTTCTGAAAGCACAGATAGGTAATCAGTTGGAAAAGAAAGGTTCATTTATGTGGTCATAAAAACAAATTGATTCATTGTTCGAACTGTGCAGGTTGCTCCAGACCCGCAAAAGAAACATGCCAGATGAAATATCTAAAACGTGACTATCAACTCCTCTGACTGTCGGTGCCATCGAGCACTGATGCAGTATATCATCACTGACACACCTACCCTGACATTTTAAAGACTTCATTATACCTTCTGAAAACAAAAAACAGGAAGAGCTGTAAAGGAACGCCTGACCTTAACTTGAAACTTCACACTAACATGATCATAACGACGAGCATTACAAATAATTGAAACATGATCTGTTGAGTGTAACCACATCTCTCCTAATTATCAGGGCATAACAACTTCCTTGACCATATCTCTTTCAATGAGCCATCTCCCACTCTGTCTATTGTTTTTTCTCCTTGAGTTATAATGTGATCTAAACTCTCTCTTTTGAATCACACTGCGTAAAACCAAAACAAATACCGGGCCCTTACTTAAACCACAGCTGTCACTTGAGCTTCCAGGGCTTAAGCTGCTACTTGCAATGAAAGCTGGAGTAAATAACTTCTCTCCTTTCGCCATATGGAGCAAAAGTGGATTACATGAAGAGTAGTACTTTGCACTGCTCTTACCATTAGACTTGGAAGCACACATAATTTGACTTGGCTCTTAAGAGGTTATCTACTAACCTTCCTTTAACACTCATATGAGCCATCTCATCATGGTACAAGTAGTGCGATGTTAAAGTCTGAGGTTAAAATCCAAATTCTACATTACTTCCTAAAAGCATGGCCAATAACATGCCTAATAATCTTAAACTGACAGCACAAAACAGTAACACTCAAGCATGTCAAGTTGATACTGAATCAAACAAGATTGCACTACATTTAAGAAATGTAGGCCAATTACACTCATTAAACAGCAAAGATAACATCCTAGGTCAACCACAAATATTCACATCCAGCTTTGACACAACATTTAGTCTAATTGATGAGATTAAGTGACATTACTTTAAAGGATTCTGTCTGGGGCGCTCCTGGATCAAACTAATCTGTCAGCTGAGATAAAAACATATTACAGACGTGTACACATATCTAGGGTTGCAAAATTCAGGGAATTTTCAAAGTTGGAAACTTTCCATGGGAATTAACGGGAATAAACAGGAATAAACCAGGAATTTATTAAATTGAAGGTTGGCTCTTAATAGGGAACTTAAATATAGTTGGGGAAAATATATCTTTACATAATCCTGACTAAAACAACCAGATTTCATCCAAGAAGATGCTTTTTTATTTTCATGTTGAATGGGACTTTTTTGGAGGGAGAGGGGATCTTTTCATTTGAGTAATATTTAACTCAACATTCATGTTTTTGTTCTTCAATGAAAGAATTGATTGTTCAATAAAATATTTAACAATTGATAAAGTTCTACTTCAATCTGTTTTAATTGTATTATTTTGGATGGATGTCTGCTTATAACAAAAAATATTTATGCTTTGATATGATACCTTTCCATTAAATTACCCTCAATTCCCAGTTAATTAGTTTCCATAATTCCCATGGAAAGTTTCCAATTTGTAATATTTCCAAAATTCCCCACCTTAACTTCCCATGGGAATTTACCGAAAATGTTCCACCCCTTTTGCAACCCTACCCATATCCAACAAATATCTTCAAAATGTGGCTGAAAACACAGTATAGGCCAGTATATTGTCTTTTTTAAAAACTGTAAAATAAGACACCCGGCCTCAGAAATCCATTGTGCATGATTTTTGTCGGTAAATTTCATTTAAATCTACAGAAACTTTTGTTTTTTATTCATTTTAACAGCAGACAGTGCTGAGCACAGCTTCACGTGCAGGCTGAAAAACACGCCCATAACAACATACACCCTAGCAACCACAAACGCTCCCCGACAAGAGATTAGAAACACAAAGATAAAAAGCAAAATTACACATAAATACACATAAAACTACACAATAGTCAACCAATGTTCCTCTATTCTGATATTCTACTCGTTTTCTACAAAAGAGCGTAAATTGGCGTTTTTATTGACAAAAGTCAATTCCAACTAATTGAAAACAAAGAGCTCCATCAACAGAACGAATTTTCTTACCTGAGAAAACACCGTCGACACCCCTGATATTAAAGGGTTCGACAGAGCGTAAAAAGAAGGTATTTCCATGTATCTTCCAGAGGTTGTAACCATAGACTGTATATGGTTGTAACAGGGATGTATCTTGCAGTGAACGCTGTCATCAAACAGATGGCAGGAGGAGAGAAGCTCGCCCTGCTTACACAGATAACAACAGACAGCCTGCTCTCCTATCCGTGCACGTTCAATCCTTTCACCTTGCGTTTGACGTCATCACGCAGGCCTGCACAACAACAGTGCTAATGAGCAATCATGCGACATGTTCCATTTGAGACTGTGCACAGACAGAAAACTCAGACTTTAACTACCGTTCAAAGTGCTTCATGAGACATTACAGGACGATACAAGCGACAGAAGCGATGGATATCACAGTTCACTGCACCTTTAAATGCATCAAGTGCCTTCTATTCTTTTTAAGTGTATTCATTCTTGCTTCACTGCTTACTTGCTTTGATTATTTTACACTTCCCAGGCCAAGGAGATGATTCATGGCTATTTTGTTTTTAAAATGACATCGAAGGTTTGAATCTTGAACTTTTAATATGGCAGGAATGGAATCTGTAATCTTTTGATTTACAATCCTTATTTGATATGAGTTGGGATGCTGTATAAAATCAAGTCAAGTCAAGAAATCTTTTTTGCCAAGTGAGCTTGCCGGTAAGGACACAACAAGACAGTAAAGGCAATGAATATAGAAACCTAAAAACTAACCTTAAAAATGCTAAATAAAAAAAAAAATACTATCTGTACAAAGAAAGGTATAGAAGTACTTTTAAGATATAGATAAATGAATTAGCCTAAGCCAGTGTGCAAATTTTAGTGGATGAAGTGCAATTTTAGTGGATTTTAGTGGATAAAATGTTCTTCAAGATATATTCTGATGGTTTGCATATCGTTTAAACCCTTTATTTGAATGAAAATAGTGCAAAGACAATTGTTTTATGAAAAATATATTCTCATTTTAAATTTGTTGCCAGCAACACGTTTAAAAACACTTATGACAATGGCCTATTCACAATTTGTTGCATCACCTCTTCTTTTGACAACACTAATGTTTGGAAGCCGAGGAGACCAGTTCCTTGTTTTTTTTTAAGTGAAATGTTGTTTCATTCTTGCTTGATATTGGATTTCAGCTGCTCAAAGGTTTAGGGGTCTGTCGTTTATGTTATAATAAAGACAAGAACCAGGAAATCCAACCTTTCTTTTCAAAGTTTAACATTAAAATCAAGACTTTTAAGACTTTTCTGATCTAAACTTTTTATACCTCACAAACTACTACTGAAATTACGCTGTTTCTTTGAGCATATAAATCTGAACAAAAACAGTGAATAAGTAATCCCTCAAAATTACGTTTTGATTACGTCTGTTTTTTATTTATTCATTGGTATTTCAGCTCAGCTCTTTTCAATGACTTTTCCAGGTGATAATACAGAACTAACAGTATGTTATTTGAACACTTAAAATATTATCAAAGATGGTTGGTTGGTTGTGTTGCTTTGGTCTTATGAGATAAGCTCTTGTTATCCGACAAACTAACTTGACCTGTATAATCAGAAAAACCTTGAACATTGTCTACCCAAATACAGCGTGTTTTTCATACCCCGCTGGTGTAACTGATAGTTCCCAAAACAAACAGGACTCTTGAATTTAGCTGAACATCAATATTGTGTTAGTTCTGTACAGCTTAAGTGCATACATAACCCAGATTAAAAAAGCGTAGACTGAAAATACATAGAGCAGTTGAATCTGAGTGAGCAAATTACAACACGTATCCATTCTTGTCACTTACTGTAAGAATAAGAGCTGCCACAAAAAGTCAGAAAGACTCCACAATGTGTTCATTTTGCCAAGAAACCTCTGTCTGGCTGGCTGCTACTCCACCGTGAGTAATGAGCCCTCAAGCTCACCACCAGTGCTTAATCAAGCATACTAAACAGCACACAGCTTTGCAAAGCTTGTTCTGGTTTTCATTCAGACAACTGCCTCTCTGAGCACACTCTCACTTGTGTAAACATGCAACATTATTGACACATTTTGGCTTTGCTTTTAGCAAGGCCCCTGGGATTTCAATGTGGGCTGCTTGACAAGTCTACAACCTTGGTCCAAACTGAAATATCTCAGCACCGACTGGTCAGACTGATTATCACCCGACTTGAGTGATCCCTGACTCCTCCTGTAGCTCAAATGTTCCATTATCTTGCGAAATATTTCAAATCATTTTAAATTTTTTAATTTATGCACTACTTTTTTGGAGCCAGTACCTGTAAAACAAATAATCTTCCTTTCAAGTTCTGCTGCATTCGTGTGTTTTGCGCTGATTCCTGAATATTAGCACATTAATATATATAATATGTGTTAGCATTAGCTGAAAGCACTTTAGCACAAATCTTCCGGGGCTACTAGCATGAATGCAGACTCTTCATTTTGTTTGATATGGCTGTTTGTGGAAAAATGATAATATAGGTCATGGATTTTGCTTTGATTACTTAATTAATACACTGTAAATAACTCGAGGGAATTTAATTTCCATTGTGTATAAGATGTTAGATTTGCTTGTAATCAGTATGTATGTAATCAGCTTATCATGCTCATTTCTGCCTTCCCATGGCTCTCACATAACTCATGAAAATAAATCTCTCGCCCTGTTGACACAGTAAAGCAGTAGGAGTTATTTATTTGTAGATATCCCATTCCTAACATTCAGTAATCGCAGCCTGACTCAGTCAATCCACCCCTACATTGTGTCTAGTTGCAGCTTTTGGGTGGAAAGATCATTCCTCCTGGACAGATAAATTCTCTCTGGCATCCTGTTTTTGTTTTCATTGTCCTCTCAGCTTTTCTTACAGACAGACCAGTTCATTCCAGGGCTGCCGTATTTGAGAGTGTGTGTTTCTGTCAGTGTGTGAGTGGGTGGGAGACAGAGAGAGAATGTGAGGAGGAAAAACACGCACAGATTGACAGAATGAGACAGACAGAAACAGCAATGCAGTCCTCAGAGGGCCTGTAAAGCAGCCCACTCTCCTTCCTGCCATTGTTTTATGTCAGGGACCCACACGAGGCACTTCTGGGCTGTGAGCCCCCTGGACATCAGCTGGCTCCCCCTCCTGTCAGCCCACTCCTCCTACGGCTGCACTGGGTTTCCATGGAGACAGAGAGTATGCCAGCATAATATGCTTCCCCTGTTGAAAGGGGTTCATGGAGACAATATGACAACATGACCAAAGGCAGAGTATAAAATGAGCAAATTAAAGTAATGATTATGTAGATCCATACAATTATGACACACATTGTGAAGATCCACAGTTTTCAAAACATGCATCTCCCAATAGTCAAGTTTTAAACAAAGAAAAAGCTTTTGATTGAAATTCTAAACATCCTAATTCTAAATTGTCAGACGGCAGTGAAGTCACTTCAGTCCTGAGTGAATAAATTGTTTTTATGCTATTAAATTCTTAACCTGCATTGTTTCCAGAGGATGAACCCTGACACCTTCTGTGATTCCCTGACTTTTTATCCAGCTCAAAGTCGTCCCTTACCTGGTAAAATATCTCAATTCCAATTTAATTGATTGGCAAAATATATAAGTATATATATATATATATATATATACATTCATAGTTTACAGATGATGTACCCTTAAATCTGTGTTGTGGATTACTATGTTTACATCTTTACACTTTGAATGAACTTCCAAGGCTATTACAAGTCAAAATGGTCATCCATGCAATACTGTGGCTCATGACTGATACCTGCAGAAGTAATGACATCAACATCGTTATATATAAAAGCATCTAACTCTAACATATTTCACTAAATTAGACAACTTTCATTATTCTGCTGAAGGGGAAGTGAGATTTCTATATTCTTCCTCTGTATAACTGAAGTGTTTCTGATTCTGATCATTCTCAGCTTTACTTCACCTTTACATACTGTTGATTTAAGCATGTTAAAGCACAAAACATAAAATCAGAATTCAAGTATTGTCATGGTAAGGATACAGGATCCAGGTCTCTCCTGAAAAAGAGATTTTGATCTCAATGGGTCTACCTGGTTAAATAAAGGTTGAATTAAAAAAAAAGGAAAAAAAGGATGGCTCAAATTAGCATTCAGTTCAAATAACAGCATGAGCAGAAAGCATGGTTTTCTCTTACTTGGCCATAGGCACAGGATAAGACTGTAAATAAATATGAAAAAGTTGTGGTAAGACTTTCTATGAACCCACCACTCACAACACATCATAAGAAAATGTATAATGCCTTATAAATGCATTTATAAGGCTTCATAAAGTGTTCATTACAACTTATATCAATGCTTATGAAGTGTTAAGCAGTGAACATAATGCCTTATGAAGGTATGACTTATGATACATTATACCTGAATGCAAAACTAACAACAGCATCTTTTGAATTCTGGGTTTCATAACACATTATAACTCCCCACTTTATCCAGTTATGAAGGTTCATAGACAATTCAATCAGTGTATCATAAGAAGTGTTAATTTCTATGATTCTCAAATGGAAAAATGTCTAAAGAATTAATACTTAAAATGTTCTATAGCATGACTCTGGGTGCTTTAAGTAAAGTGACAGCACTGTATGAGGTCTAAGAACTTATAAGAAGTATGTTGTGGCTGTAAATAAAGTGTAACACAAAAATACTTCACCAAAAAAAAATCTAAATGATTGTCTTTATTTTTCAAAACATTATCATTCAAATAAACTTCTTCAAAGGTTTTCAAATGTTCTCTATCCAAAGCATGCTAACAGATGAGTCCAAATCTCAAAGAACAACTGTAGTCATTTTGTTATGAAGCCTTATACATGCATTTTTAATGCTTTATAATTGTACTTATGATGCATTATAAGTGGTGGGTTCATACTTTTTTTTTTATCAAAGTTGTATCCTTATATGTGAAAGCATGTATATACATATACTTATGTATTCATACCTTATTTGTTTATTTGTATTGTTATGGTTTGTCTTCTTTTTTTTCATAAAAAAAACCCTTTGGTTGAAAACCTTGAAATTATTGCACAAGGAGACACATAGATTTCAATGGACAGCAGCTTGGCCTTCTGGTTATTTGAGGACAAAACACCAGAGTCCAAACAGAATTAAATGAAAACTCATTTGCATGTAAAACTCTTTTATTAGCTTCCATGTTTGAATTTCTTTGGCTCTGTAACGTATTTTGGCGCCTGCACACACTGGAGTGTTGTCGTGCATGCCTGAATGACCTCATTACAAGTTTGACAAATGACTGATGAAACTTGATCCAAAGCGAGGAACCCTATCTGTGCTGATTATCTTGTTAGCTTCCTTTAACTCGGCCATATTCCCCCAGCTAATCCTTGACACGCACGTGAGGTCCTTCTGCTGACACCTGGTTTAGGTCAGTAAAATCATAGAAACAATAGCTGGTTGGCACAGGGCAGAAAAAATGTTGATGATCAGGTTTTTCTTCTTTTTTTTTTTTTTACATTGGCTAAGAAACTGACGTGTGTGTATTAGCAGGATTTCTAAGTTCCTTAAGGCCTTCAGCTGTTTACAGTTGTTGGCTTGGGAAAGGGGCCAGACACCTGCCGCATTACTCACTTTGTCTCACAGCTGCACGTGCAAACCTGCCCTGCTTAAGTGCTTTATAGTCGATTCACTGTGAATAAGAGACTGTTTCCGTCTGAGCAAAGACTGAGTCAACAGTTTGCTGCTATTTATCACAAGTGTATAAAGTCTTTGTAATGAGCTTGCTGTGTGCTACTAAAGAACATAATTAAGGAGCAACAAAGCAAATGCTATGTTTATGTGCTGACTGTCAAACGTGAAAATTTCATCTAACAGTAAAGTATAGCAAGACATCCTCTCATCAAATTAAATATGAAAATAAATATTATGAAATGTTATTCATATCTGCTTCATTGCTTCAATAGCACAGCTTTAATCACTTACAATTGTGGATTTATTCTTGTTGTTAGTTTAAAAAGAGTTTTAACGTGACTGGGGTGATTACATAAATTCACAAACAATACTCACCATTCAAGCAGTGTTAAAATTTCTTTCTATTTTTAACCACCTCTCCTTATTTCATGGTAATATCCTGCTTTGGGATTAACTCTGATTTAGACTGGGCGACACAGTACCACTGGTAGGATATGCGCTCAGCAGCACAAGTTGTGATGACGTTTGATCTGGGAATTAGATGACGTTAAAGGGTAAAGAATGGGAGGAAAACAGTGAAGTAATAATACAATGACAAAAAGAAAAAATACTATATTTGGAAAATTGAATCTGGCTTGAGAACGTATTTTTCAGAAGTAAAAATAAAAGATAAAGTAATTGTTTGACAAATATTTGTATGAAAATGTAAACATATTAAAATCCGCAACCAGAATCTGTTTGTACAATGGATACAATTCTGCTCTAAATTAATAAATTAAATAGAGAAAGATATGAACAACGTATTCATGGTCCATAATCAGAGCACATTTCTTTTTTTCCCTTTTTTTCATATTTTGATCCATATTGGATCATGTAAGAAACCTAATGATCTGATTTTGTGGCCTTGCTACCACGAAATGTTGTGAAAATGCAGCGCATATAAAGCTCAAAATTAACTTTTCTGTCTCGACATTGGTTTGATTATCAAAGTTGGGAGTTGAGTTGCAGAAAAGTTTGCAAGTTTTGGGAATTCATGACCTAAAAAAGAATTTGTGTAATGGCAAATAAACTGTGAGGATAAACAATTAGACCCACTGACTGAAGATGCTAAAAGTGATGTTGTAGAGATACCACACTGGGTCTTAAGAGTTGGAGAGTAAAAAAAACAAACTGTGTTGTTTTGTCTTAAAATATGCACAATTCTTCAGTTTAAAAGCATGTGTCCAATCTTTTCCCAAACCATGGGGTTTTATCACTAAATGTAACACTATTAAAGGGATTAAGAAGTATAAGGTATTCAGAAAGACTTTGGCACAAAATACAGAACACCTTTCTCTTAATAAGCATGTTTTAGTACATATAATATGAATCAACATTTTATAATAGAGGTAATAATTGCTCACTGTGAGTCATTTCGGCAAATTAGAATTGCCTTAGACAAAGGCCATACACTTTATAATCTTTGATGATGGTTATTTGTGTTTTAAAACCCTCATAAGTAACCCAAATGAAAAGCATATGGAGCAGGGGTATAGTAGTGTCTGATTTATTGTTGTCTCATCTTCTCTTCATGTTATCTACTTAATGAAATATACTTAGTAGAAATAATAAGGGGTATTATTAGTTTATAATGTCTTTCATCTGGGTTAAACTCATCAGTCTGCATGCTGAGCAGAGCAAAGTATATTTTGCAACTTCACTTTGTGTCCAGCACTCATTTTTTGATGTGTAATGTGTCTGTAATGGTGCACTGAGAAGCAGTGCTGCAGTACTACCACTCCTCCCTTCATCCTGCTGTCCATAAAAGCTGCCGCTCTGCTGCTGAGGTAAGTGGAAAGTTTATGAGAGGGCATTACCACCCTTAGTGCTACTTTATCGTTGAAGTGCTGAGGAACTGTAGCCCAACACCACAGCAGCAGCCCCCTGTGTCAGAATGTGGCTACTACAGAGAGTCAGCACATTTGCATTACATGTAAACACTGGCATTTTCCTGCAGGACGAGAATGTGAATGTGTACAGTGATGTTAAAATGAAGTCATTGCATTTATTTCAACATACTCAAAAGTAAATATTTGTATTTTTCAACTGTGCAGCATTATTATCATCATTTCAAACGTTGTACTTGTATTTATATGATGACACCACTAGAGGGAGCCCTGATCCTTCTGTTTGCAGAGCTGCTGAGGGTTTCTGGAGGGAAATTGAGGCTGAACGGCTTCTACTTGTTAATACATGTGAGAACAAGGCAGGACTTTGCCTTCGAGGTATTTGCAGTAATGTTACACTGGATTAACACTCACAATGTAAACTAAATAGACGTAGTGATTTTCAGTACATTTACTTTAATTACAGCAGTTCCTCTTGATCCCACCTTGAGAAATTAAGATGTCCAGACTGATTTTGATGAAGTGCTCACTAATTACCTCCTCCACGAGTAGCTGTTTATACTTTCCAGTCTGCAGGCAACCATTAAAGACACCAGAGTCATTTGCCAACTGTCAGATGTTGCATTCCCAAAGTGGATTAAGTTGGCTCTAACTAAAGTGCAAGCACGATTTGAAGGTGTGTCTGTAACCTACAGTAATTGCACAGAGGGAAGGAGTGTAGGAACAGATGCAGGGGTAACTGCTTCACTTAAGGGAATGTAAAGTGTTTGTTGTTCAAGATTACACAGGATGCTTTTCTTCCTTTCACCCCTTCTTATATTTCAATGCTTCTAAAAGCCTCATTCCTATTCAAGGGGTCCATCAGAGTGAAAATCCAGTTCTCAAAGTTTCACTGAAACTGCACTGTCAGGCACATGCAGCACCTCAAACCACTGTGGAAATCCCACAGAAGCTCTTCTGCAGAGTCAGAGCGCAGCATCCCTCCAGCAGAGTGAAATACCCCTCTGCTAGAACTGTCGATGTGTATTTTTGAAGGTCTAGAAAGCTGCTGAGTCATGTTAAAAAAATGAGCAGAAATTTCCAACAGTTCCTGAAAGAATAGAAAAGAGTTAGCTGTGACCGTCCATATAGATTTTACATTTAAGACATTCACAGCCGCTGAATACCCCCGCGATACAAAGGCAACAAAAGAAAGAGCTCAGAAGAGAAATTCTTTTTTATTACTGCCAGTTCAGATGAAAGAGGAGGACAGTATGTTGCCAAAGAGGAGTCACAGTATGATCTGGTTTACTGTCAAATTGTCCAAGAGGACATTCAGAGCTTCAGGTCTTCCTTCAGAGCTGTGTTATTGTTCCACTCAGCGTGTCGTGTGTGTAGTAATCATTGGCTGCTATGAAAGGATGGAGAGCAGCTCAATATTCTGTTTGAGTGGCAGAATGTGACTGAATCACTTGCCTGCAGCCAGGGATGGAAAGTACCTTTACTGAAATATGGTTCTTCAGTAGAATACTTGTACTTGAGGTACTTGTAGTGTGCTACACTGAGCAATCCATTTGCTTCTTGTTTATTCTACTGCACTACATTTAAGAAAGAAACATAAAACCTTTACCTCTCTTACTTTTTAACTTATTGACATTTCAGATCAAGATTCCCTGTAGGAAATGTGTCATGTGCTTAGTTGTTCCCAATCTTTTTGGCCTGTGACTATTCAATTATTGTAGTTACCAATGTTTCAGACAGTCTGCTGAGTCGTCAGCAATTCATCAACCAAGAAGACATTTCCCTCTGAACTTCTAGACAATGAGAAAAGACTCCTGCACCCGGTCTGGTTTTATGCCAACCTACCAGATTGCGCTCAAACGTAAATTCATCAGGTATGATTGCAGCAGCTTGACATTTCTATGTATTTATCTACCCGTGTACAACCAAAGAGACTGCCCAAATTATTCAATCACTGAATCAGAGAACTATGTTGCATATCTTTCCATCTCTGCACTCATTACTAGTCTCTCTTAAACAGGACCTGTTATTTAACCCATATTCTCATGAAATGATGTTGCCTACTGTAGCATTAGCCGTACCACATTATGAAAACAATAGAAAAATATCATAATGCTATCCAGTCAGGGAACTTTTATAATAATACCTCTGTTCTTTTGCTTAAGTAGTTAAATGTAAAAATCTGAATACTCATTCCACGACTGCCTGAAGGTCAGACATGTCACCACAACAAAACTTGTTATTGAAAAAATAAAATAAAATAAAATCTGACTCAATTGTCATAAAGCAATCATTGATTACAGTGGGCAAAAAAAGACATAAATATTAAAATATCTAATATAATATACAATATAATAAAAACACCAATAAAAAACACAGTGCCGTCCCTGAGAATGAGAACAGTGAATGGTGCCCCATTAAAACAGAGTTTGATGTTCAGTGCATGTTTGAAGAGAGAGCTGCCAGTTTATGACCCTGTATACACTGAAACGTTTTCAATAGAAAACTGTGAACTATTGCTGCATTTTGGTTGTTCATTTACACAGAAAGTGTGTTTTGGGTGACTGAAAACATAAAATTTTGATGCAAAGGCAAAGCCCCATTCGCACTACTGAGCTGTGTTTGTGCTGCTGACTCCACTGACTTTATTAACATGTCTCCAGAGAAAGATAATGTTTTTTGAGTGTGCATTCTCCAGAGTCTTATTGTTGCACAGGTGTGTGCTGTCCTCTGGTGGTGTTTGATTGCACGTCTGGCATGCATATTCTAGTGTTTTCAGTCAATTTTGCATTGTCATGTAAATATGAACTTGTTTAAACTGCAAAGGAAAGACCTTTCTGTTTTTATTGAGGCCGTTCTTGTGCAAACAGGGCCTAAGTGTGAGGTACAGTGTTGGTGTGAAACACACATTTAAAGACAGTGAAAGTGATCAGTGCAATTTAAAGTGACGAAGATTGTAAAATGCCCAGTATGTGTTAAAATGTCCAGTATATATATGCATTGTAGAAGTAGCAACAGAATCAGATGGAGCGTCTATGAAGCAGCCTCGCAGTCTGTGGGACTACTGCTGAGTCTACAGTATCTACCATAAATACCACAGATACACAGTAAACCAAGTATATAGATCCCTTTATTACTTTTGTGTGGATGGCAATAAATCAAACAATCAAAATATTTTTGATACATTAAAATAGGGAAGTGTAAGTTCATAGTAAACTGTCTTTTATGTGCCTATATGTCTTTATACCAGATGCTCCTCTGAAAATTGCCCCTCTTCAACATTAACATCAGCAATATGCAAATAGCCTGTAGTAAGTATTCCCAGGAAACTCATTGGGGATTTGTGGACTGTCCGTCCACGACCATAATGATGACACCAACTTTTCACGACTGAGAAGAACTGCTTGCAAAGCACTTGTCCCGCCAAAAAGAAATGTACTACAGTAGGATCTTGCAGTTATTTAAAATGGAATTTGTAGTTGTTCAGGTTTTTTAAGGTCAAAACCTGATGTGTTTCTCTTTCTGAGTGTCTGCAGAAAATTGTGTGCAGTGAATCGTCTTTCCACTGCACGTCAGAGCTGTAAGAGTCAGAGCGGTCTGGATAAAGTGAATGTGGAGATTTATTTTCATACATATAGAAAGTCTCTGCATCCTGCGAAGCTATTTTGAACGCATATATTGAAAGCATATTTTCCATCACAGTGCATTGCCGAGTCTATGAGAGAAACCAAAAATGAGACATTGGTTGTGTAGATTCATTTCCTTCTATACTTCTACTTTCACACTTTATTCAAATGTCTCGGTCTGTCTTTTGTTGAAAAATGCAGCTGTCCACAGGAGACACTCCCCTCAGCTGCAATACAACTGAGGACACTATTTCAATTTTCCATGCCAGTAAAGTGTTCTTATTTCCTGGCTGAATGAACCAGGAGACAACAAGTGTCATTTGCAACTGTCACATTTGCATCTCTATGATGCGTGTGTGCTCTTCAAGTGCATTGCTTTGAGGGTCTTTGCACACTTCAAAGTCTCCCTTCACTCTAAAATGTGTTTCACTCGTTTCTCCACTTGAAGGTTTGACCTTCACGGTGTGTGAAATGAGTTATGAGCAGAGTTTAAAACAAGAAGGGCATTTTCAAGGAAACGTTTCTCTTTTCTCATTGTGAGTGTGAGCTTAATACTTGTTCATATGAATGTGATTTGAGGCATAATGACTAGAGTGATGTGAAGACCTGAAATTTAAAAAATCAATAAAGACTGAGGATTTACTGAGTTCAGATGAGTTTTAAAATAAGTATTTTCTTATTAATGGATTCTGTAGATATCAGAGAGGAGTACATATAATCAAAATATGAAGATAAAATACATCACACACAACTTTTCATTAACATGGTTACAGACAAAGCCCTAGAATATCCTTGAGTTTGCTTACATTTGTTACGTTTTGTATTGTATCGAATTGTATCATTTCATATTGTTTCGTATCGTATTGTATCTTATTGTATTGTATAGAATTGTATCGTAATGTCTGTTTTTAGAAGCTTGTTTTCTGCCAGTGGTGGAAAAGTATTCATATCTCTCATATAAATAATTACATAAAGACATCCTTTGTAACAACCAAAAGTCATGAATTGAAAAATGAACCAAAGTAAGAGAAATTGAGTATCAAATGCAAAGTGTACTTTAGTTCTAATTATGCAGCTGTATTAAGTAATGGATTATTGGATTATTGCTTACTGTTGGTTGTATAACCAGGATTTCTCAAACCTTTGTTCACATAGGGACAATGTAGTTCTCTGAGAGGCTATTAGCTGCCCTCTTTGCCGATGTTGTTAAGCATCTCAGAATATTTAAGATGACACAATGCAAACTAGTTAAAAGCATGCAACATTATAAACACATTTAAAACAAACACAATACAGTTACACATAATTTGGGGATAAAGCCACAATTACTCTAAATAGTGATACAGTTGTGTTGCATTTGTAAGGTAAAAAAAAAAAAAAACGTATTTAGTTTGACTGAGCATGTTTCGATTGTAAAATCTGAATGTAACAATGTATAAATGTTCAAGCACTGTTCTCAGCTTTGTGTGCTTATTTACATACCACAACAGCTTTAAGTGTATGCAAAAATAACAGTTTGTTAATGTATGATCTCAGGTTTTATCTCCTTTAAATAGGAAACATTCAGCAGAGAAAGTGCTGAGAATGAAATCCATGGCACAGCTCAAATGATGCCGTTGAAAAGCAAATTAGAGTATTGACAGGCCTGTCGATTCAATCAGTACCGTAAACCATGTGCAAGTCAATAATATAAACTGCAGCACCTTTTGAGTATAGTAATTTACATTATAAGGAGCAGTCAGGTTGATGTTTAATTTACTGTTTAGAAGTGGTACATAAAACGCTCATACTCCATTCTGTTGATTTGCTTGTATTTTAATGTGAGGACTTAACAACATGGACTCATTGCTCAAGGCAGCTACTTGGCGCTGATCCAGTTTTCACCACAGAGAGAAGAGCGAGACAGAGATAAAGGAGAGGGTGGATCAATGCGGGGTGGAGAGACACGCTGTGTATTGTGGAGCGGATTTATAATACAGTTTTTAATAGCATCACACAAAGAAAGATTGTCTCTCCTGAAGGGGGAGGATATTTTCTGTCTGTGTTCTCATCTCGTTACTCACTAACACTAAGTCTCTTTGTGTGCTTGTTTAAACCATAAATACTTATGATGGAGAGCTTCTGACTTAGTACTCACTTTCGCAATAGGCATTTAATGATGAGATAAATCATTTTCAAGCAAATTAATATCAGCATCTCAAGAGTCTCCCTGAGAAAAGTTAAATGAATATTGCATAGTTGTGGAAACACCCAATTTTGCTTTCTTGTCAAGACTTCAATGGGAAAACTGATGCTAGAGGATTCATGTCTAGTCATTAGGGAAGAGATGGAGTCAAGAGATGTCTGCCTTTTATTAGCATTGCATAAATACTAGAAACAGGGGTAAGTAGTTAGCCCAGCTCTGTTTATCAACAAAAATGAACCTATGAGTGTTTCACAGGGACAATAAACCTAACATTTGGAAAATAAACTGCACTTGTATATGAGACAGTTTGTTTCTGTGAGTCTCTCTGAAGAAAAAAGGTCAAAAACTGTCTTCTTGCATGAACACTTTGATTACATCCTGCTAGCTACCAGTATGGTAGTCGAGCTCTGCTTGCTGTAGAGTTGGTAGTTGTGACTCACACCAACCATCTCCACTAGTTACTTATTGCCTTAAATTAAGGAGTCTTTTCAATCAAACCAGCACTCCATAAGTTTTATTTACAAGATAGTATACCACTGTTTTCTTCAAATGCATGATTTTAATGTAAAGAGGGAGACAAGCTGTGAAAAGTGTCAACTCTAGACTGGTCTGCCTTGGCAGTACCTAGCATGATTAGCACAGTGAAGCAGTCTCTAGCTTCTTTGAGGGTTATCTTCTGAGTAGAATTCCTCTCTCTTGCATTTTTACCAGCATAATGGTTGCACCGATGTATGGAAAGTAGCTCACTTTTTACATGATGAAAACATTTTATTAAAAGTGCATCTTATACCCTGATTTTTCCAGTGAATACCACATCCACTGTCCTAAAACATACAACAAGGATTTTTTTTAAAAGGTGTGGTTTTCTTTTTTTTGATTCAGGATATTTTTTGGCAGTCACACCCTAGGCTTCCATGCTAGATGTCTCTCCTTACTTAAAGTCCTTATGCTAAACTGAGCTAATCAGCTGCTGGCTTCATATTCAGCACAGAGAAAGAGCACAAAAGGTCATACCTTGAAATCCACAACTGCAGGATGGGAGACGAGGCGTCAAAATATGAAGAGTAGTATAGAGCAGCTCACAAAATGACTAAGGCTAGCTAAAAAACAAACTAGCAGCATGTCAGAGGATTGTTGTGGTATCATATGTCTACCAAAGAAGAAAAGTATACTGACCAAGTCAATGTTGTCGGTGTATATCAGTACATTCTCTGTACTTTGCTTTTGATGTGGGAATTATCCAGCTGAATGCCAGTTTAAAAGAATTTGATGAGATCACAAACATCTACAGCTCATCAATGGTTTCCCCATTTGTTCTCTCAAAGGCTCAGTGCCTCTGTTCAGATGCCTATAAAAATCAAAGTTATTGGTTTTTGTCCTGTTTTTCAGTGTTTCCTTACACACATCAGTTTGTGGCACTTTTCTGCTCTTTACTAGCAGACGAAAGTGGGTACTCTCAAGCGATTCAAATTCAGTATGAGCAATGAATTGTTTCAGCTGCAGGTTGGGGCTTGCCTTTTTTTCCACTGAGTCTTTGAGAGGAAGCTCAATCCAAACTGTTGAACTGCTCTTCAATTGGCTCCAGACTCAACATCAGGGCCAAAGTGAATGACCCGGCAGAGATCTTATCCTCATTCTCGGCTGTTACTTGTGGTCTTTGTTTAGCTGTGCCACTCCCCACAAAACAACCGCTCCTTTCTGCTTCTCAGTAGAAGTGGGGCAAGTGCAAATCCATGAAATATGTAAAGGGTAAATCTTAAGCCTGCCCGTCATTTCCAGCTGCCTGGGGACCAGGAAGATTAGGGTTAAGAGGAAGAAGAGGGTGGAATGAACAAATACTCCATCAGTCATTTCTGCTGACCCAAATTCTCAGGTCGCAGTGTTAAAACTTTCATGTAGTTTTGGGCTTTCCTTTTCACCTTTTTGAAACATTTCCTCTTCAACATCTTTAGGCTTCCATGGGGTATATACATGTTATGGCAGTTATGTTCCTACTGTGATCCATTCATTTTAAGAATCACAGATTGAGTTTCTAACCTATCATGTTCTAAAACCTATTTCATGGTTTTATTTTGAGTCCAATTTGCTTGGATTGATCAGGTCTTGAATCTTACAGCTCTTTATGTTCAACATGGCTGAGAAATACACTTGTTCTTCTATCCCAAGGGAATCGCCAAGCTGACAAAGGAGTAATGGTTCATCTTAACTGGACAATAATTGAATCATTGAATGATTAATAATTGAGAAGAAAAAAAGAAGAGTGAGGCAGCATCTTTACTCAGACAGGCAGCTTAAGATATTCAGAGTCTCTCTGGGGCTCATAAAGACCTCTGCTGCTGTGGGGAGAATTTTAACAGGAGAGATCGTGAACTGGTCTGAGAGCTGCTCTGGTGGCATTACACTTATTTAAATTTGCAAATTAGGTGAATGTGATGGTAAGGTAATAGTTAGTTATTCAATTTCACAGAGATATATTGAATGCATCGTCACTGGTTAACTATTTTCACAGTCATTCATTTTTGCAGCTTGTGTGAAATCATATAGGCTAAATAGTATAGTTTGTCTTACATAATTGAACCATTTGTTTTTGCTTGTTTACCTTTATTCTTGTTGTTGATTATTTGTGTGGCTCACTGTCTTTTATAAGCACTCCTTAAAATGTGTCAGTCAACACTGAAATCTTAAATTTAACAATCTTCCTTATAAAAACATCTTATTCTAAAGAGTAATCCCATCTTGTCTCATTAATAGTTCACAATACTGTAAAATATCAGGTTTTACAGTTGAAGCTAAAATATTAAAAAGTCATCATGACTCATTTGCAGCAGTGCACTAAAAGAGCACCACTATCTTGTACCGTAAGGTGGATGCACTTCATGTGGTGGGTGGGTAACTGCTTGAGGTACAACCACAGGAATACAGGAGACATGGAAGTACAAGCAATGAGGAGAAATAGTTACTGAAAGAAAAGAAGACAGAAGCAGGCAGAGACAAAAGAAACAGAAAGAAAAGAGGAAATCCCAAAGAGTGGTACAGACATCTCAAAAATTCAGAGAGAAACTTTCTTCCAAGGTCTGCTGTCTCACCAGGGAGACTGAACAGACAAAGCAGGCATTATATTTTTAGCTTAAGATTTTCAAACATCTTATGAGTTTTAAGATAGGGTAGTACAACCACGGCTAAATAATAAATGACATAGAGAGTTTCTGAAAAATGTTTTATCATGAAGAGTTTTCAGGATATTTAGTATATTTACGAGGACAGTGGCACACAAAGATTTAGAGTTAACTGCCATGCAGTTGACCAGGGTTTTGAGCTACTAGAATGTACTTGGAAGTCAACATACCCAAAAAAGTAAGATCTGCAAGGTGGTGCATTGACATGATGGTCAGCACTGTTGCCTCACAGCCAGCTGGTTCATATAAAGACCAGTATTTTCTGCGTGGAGCGGTAATGTTCTTGCTTTCTCCCACTGGAAAGTTGTCTATGATTTTGAACAACCAGGATGAAATGTAAAGTACATAAAATCTTAAGAGTAAGCACTGACAGGTGGTATGTCTGGGTAGTGGTTAGCATGGCCGCCTCATTGTGAGAGGGGTTTGGGTTAAATCCAGGCAAGGGCCCTTCTGTGTGGATCTGGGCTAAAGCTTTTTAAACTACCAGAGTGAACAGGAAAGAGCATAAACCCTGAGAAAGAACTGACAGGCAGAAAAATGGTGTGGTTAGGGCTGCAGCCTCAAAGTCAGAAGGTTGTTCATTCAGAGCTGGTGCTGCCTGAGTATATCGGTGAGAGTGAGACAAGGTTGTGAGGGGAGAAAGGAAAGGTGAATGTAACAAAAAGGAATGAGAAGTAAGCATCATTATAAGAGGGTAAAGAGCCCTTGCATTCAGGATCACCTGGCTCTTACAGGGAATGAGAGAAGACACTCTCATTGGTTTGGTTAATGTTGTACCCAAAACACACTATAAAAAAGAATAAGGCTCTAAAGCTGTAGGAACTCAAAGAGGAGACGTTTGTCTGAAAGTCACAATTCAAAGTAACAGCAAAAGAAAACGTGAAATCCAAAGAAAGGTACAGGCAGCCTGTTGCAACCAAGTGGTAACCAAGTGGACTGCCATTGAAGCCAATGCTGAAGTGTTAAAAACAACAGTTTCCCCGAGTGTCCACTTACCAGGAACTACATACACACCCATTCAAAAAAGCAGATCTTTACAGCAGAAATAAACATGTTTATAACCTGGTACAAAAAACGAGTGAGGTCTGGATAGCTCATTTCTCCAGTGGAACACACTATTTACCTCACGTGATCGGCCCCAAAACAGTGCTTCAGAAACAGATGGCAGACGTCACGGATACTACGTCCATTATTTGTACAGTCTATGGTTGCAACACTGAGCAGGTAGTTTTGAACACAAGTCCTGGCTTTGGTGAGGCATAGTGATGTTACGAGATGTGCCTAAGCTTTGAAGAGTGTGTCGAGTAATGGAGGGGGCGTTTCCGCAAAGCGCGTATCGAGGCTTGCTTCATTAAGGGGATGAGCCGAAAATGATGACATCCGAAGCCTCGCTACCCGGCTGTACCACGTGAGTGCTTTGGGAAGTGGTTCAGATTTTGCCACGAGGTTTGACAGCAATATAAACCCCCCTTGAAAATATTTTATTTCTAAATAAAAATGAATAAAATCTCCCCTTTTCTGTACATCATTGCCCAAGTTACACAAACATATTCAGTGCCTTCTTCCTAGTTCCACAAGCACTTTCACTGTCCTCTGCCTGCTTAAGCCCATGCTATTTTCCTAAACTGAAAGTGACTGAAAAACATTATTACTCAACCTGCCATATTATAAGATAAGATAAGATAAGATACTCCTTTATTTGTCCCATAACGGGGAAATTCATGGAGTTACAGCAGCAAACAAAAAGGTGTACAGTACAAGAATTTCAACAAGAATATGTATAGAAAAAAACAGTCCATCAGAGACAACAGCTTGGTCATAATTCTCCTGTTAGCCACCACCTCCACAGGGTCCAGGACTGAGCTGGCCTTCTTCCCCAGTTAGTTCAGTCTTGCTCTCCTGTATCCTGTCCGCCCACAGCAGGTGAAATCCTTCCAATGTGGCGTTTGTGTCCGGTGTTAGCTCTGTCAGCATGATGCTACTCTGGTGCTGGGTTAGCTCGTACACCTTATCGTAGATAGATCTTACATTCCCCATAACGGTGGGTGGAAGGACAGGTCGGTGTCGTCTTTTTTAACTTGCACCTCAGTACCAGCACGTCATCCTGGCCTACTTCTCCTCAGCTCGCAGGAAACATAGGGCCTAGCATCGTTTGGCATCAACATGCTACGGGATGCTAACAGCTGATCTCGTATGTAAACAATGTTACCATGGATACACGCAGGATCTCCGGACACAGACAGGAACAAAAATAGTTAAAAAACCACTGCAAATGTAGCCAGTTTGGTGTCGATGGCCAACAAATGAGTCATTAAAAGTGATGACAGGCTCCAAATACAAAGATAACTAAAAAGATATGATAAAAGGTTGAACAAAGAACAACGAAGAAAGAGCTGCTGAAACAAGCAGCCACTCGAGCGGCGCTAAGAAAAAAGTTATATCCCATTTTGGGAATATTTACACACCACAGAATACGTTAAAAAAGTATTTTATCATACACATATGTGATAATTTATGTAGATAAATTATTTGGTCATGCATTTTTTGTAATTCATAGTCATTCCCATAACAGACACAAAAATGCAATGCATCACACATGTGGTTAAAGGGATATTTCAGTTTTTTTTAAGTGGGGTTGTATGAGTTACAGTACACTATTGCTCCTGTTAGCCACATTGCGTGCCAGTGAGCTCTTCCCCTTTAATGAGATAATTCCCAGAGGACCGGCAGGTAAGTTAGGCTATTTACATTGCGGACGGGGCCTCCTATTTCACGTAATTTCGCCAAAGTTAAGAAAATATGGTCCAGGCACTCATCACAGTGCAAATGCATGCACCAGTAAAAAAAATTGGAGCTATTCAGTTTGCCGTCAGAAACCCCCTTTGTTTTGGCACTATTTTTGGACGCACCTTGCAGACCGGTGTTCTTCCGCTACATGATCACGGATACACGCTGATCAGCTGTTTGGATCGAGAAAAAAGCCTAGCTTACTTCCCGGTCCGCTGGGAATTTCCTCATTAAAGGGGAAGAGCTCACCGGCACGCATTGTGACTAACAGGAGCACTAATGTACTCATACGACCCCACTTAAAAAAAAATGAAATATCCCTTTAAGATGCAGCTGCCTGTACCCTTTCTTGAACCAATTGGCTCAAGTGGTTCGATGCCTCATGGGGCTTCATCTCACCATCACTAGTGAGGCATACATCCAAACATAGTTAAGGATTTAACTACCAAGATGGCTAATCAAGTTTCAGGTAGTACAATGGCCACCTGGATCCATCCTTGCTGAGATGGCAGTAAGGGGGGCCTGCCTGTCTTTGGGCCAAACTTTTGTGCACTCCTGCCATACACAGCGCTCTTTAGTCTCCTCCTCCCTCTCAGCCCCGCCCTCACAGAGTGACTCCGTGAGAGAGAGAGGGAGAGACAGAGAGAGAGATAGAGAGAGAGATAGAGAGAGAGAAAGAGAGAGAGACTCTGCAGACACACACACTCTCCCGCACACACACTCAGTTTTTCTGAGCAGCCCAGCTGGCTCTGTACTAACGGGACAAGTTTAAACCTCCGGGATATCTGCCGGTTCTTCTCTTTTCCTCTCCCTCCATGTGAGGCTCTGGACCCGGAGTGAGGTGAGTGCAGAAACGTGGACGTGTTGCCAGTTTTGAAGGTTTAGCCGCTGACTGCTTTAAACTAAACGAGGGGTAAAAAGGGGATTTTTTTCTCAGTGGCAGGCAGTAGGAGGAGGAGGAGAGGCATGTCCGACTCCTGTTCTTCTTGGAGCAGTTGGAGCTAGCTCACTTTACCGCCTTTTGAGGGTCAGTGAACGCCTCAGAATCCTGCATTCAAACCGGGTGAACACGGTCTTTGCCGCCGCCGCCGGTGTCGGTGTAGATTCAGCGCCACGGTTTGAGATTAGCAGAGCGGCTTCCACATCCTCTCTGGGATGTTGCCATTACACCACTGCTCAGTTACACACACACACATGGCTTTTCCTACATCCGCTACAGCATTTCTGCACCACATACTTTGTCTGCTTGAGTTTTGAAACCTTGAAAAGCTGCTGTGGTTTACTATTTTCATACTTTACGTAGACACTTAGCCGATTTGAGTTAAGTTTATTAAGGCAGTGGATGTTCCTAGTTTGACTGACTTATTGAAAACTTTTAATTGTAAAATACGTAGAATTTTAGTCTTACACATACAAGTATAAAATGTGTTTGTAAGTGTTTAAAGTAAGTGCGATGCGTTCAAATGCACCTCCTGCTGACGTGTAGTTTCATTTGTCTCAATTGATCATGTGATTGATTATTTGATCAACTGCTTTATCTGATGGTTTATACAATATTAGTCTTAAAAATTGCGTATTCTCTATAACCAGCTGTTTACATCTCACATATTTTAATTTACAGTGGTATAAAAATTAAAGTAAAGCAACAAACCCTCACACATTAAAGGATGGAGCCATCACATGACATATTTGATTGATAAATAGCTCATTGATTAAAAGTTTGGTCCATCTGTCATTCAGTACATTGATTAGCTGTCCAAAAACAAAGATTTAAACAGATTTTTAATGTGTTTTTTATGCAAAGTCTTACATGTTGTATGCTGGAAGCCACAATTAGCTTGAAGAACTCAAATGTACCTGATGATTATAGTCCTGATTGATTGTTTATACCAGATGGTGGTTAAAAAGTTTGGTTTTGAATGCCCAACAATCCAATATCCAAAAAGAATCTGTTTGCAGTGTTATAAGATAGAGAACATCTTCAAATAGCAGTGTTTTTTTTTTTACTGAAAACAACAATTGGATGCCAAAATGTTTATAGGTAATTTCTGTGTCAGCCACTCAAACCAGTCCTCTATGACAGACTTAGCTCCATCAAAGTTTAATGAGTGTCTTAGACGCATGGCAACATCACAACTGTCCTATTTACAGGCTTCTGCTATCACTACTTCCACTCTCGTGCCCTGATGCTCTGCCCTGTGTTCACTCACTTAGAAGGCTGAAAACATCCTCCGCTTTGTTAGTCTCACTTTGCTAGTCTGCCAGATGTACACTTTGTTAAGATAGCTGGTGTATCCCTGCCTGGCTGTGTTGGCCTTTAAATGTTTGATGTGTGGAGACGTCCTGAGCGCTTCCTCCTGCTGTTCCTCTCAGCATCTTCACCGGCTGTCAGCTCGCGTTGGAAGAAATGAGCCGTTAGAGAGAGACGCTTCAATCTGTCAAACATTCACACTCAAACACACACACACACACACACACACACACACACACACACACACACACACACACACACACACACACACACACACACACACACACACACACACAATTACACATGTAGGAGTATACAAAAGAGGAAGAATGTCTGTAAATGCAAACATGCAAGAACCAGAGAAGATCCTGCAGGTTTCCATGACAAACAAGTTTCCAGACTGTAAGTTTTATGACACAAACCTGGAGTTGTATAAGGCCAAGGACTTTTAGCTTCTCACATGATGTTCAGAAGTGAAATGACTGAAGTGATGACACTATACATGTAAAAGCCTATCAGCAGGGGTGGAAATCAACAGAGGCCCAGACCATACGACTTTATCACGATACTTCTAGCACGAAACTACTTTTTTCTTCCAACTGCACGTTCTTTCATCAGAGGAATTCTTTGTCAACTTCTCTTTTATGAAGAAGATAAAGTTTTCAGTGTGTCATCTCACTATAATCAGTTTCAAAGCAACAACACAGGATGGTTGAGCAGACAGACCAACTGACCAACTCTGCCAAAATGAAACTAAAGTAAAGTCGAAATGGTGCAACACAACAAAACAGAACAAAACTGTGAACAACTCTAATCCTGCAAATTTTTCAAAAAATCTATAAATCTCTCAGCAACTGAGGGATTTGAAGGGAACTTTACTTTTGATAAATTGAAATAGAAATTGCTCCATCTTTGTTTGAACTAGCTCTGTACGTCTGCTAACCTCACCTGAGACAATCCAAGCACTATGTAGTGGACTGAACATATTCAGTTTTGATATTGGTACCAAAGAACAATACTAAAAAAGTGTATTGCTTCATTCATGTATTTGCAATATTACTGTCACAGTCTCTGCCTTACAAAATGCATCATTGCCTCAGAAAATATTGCAATATTATGCTGTATGGGTACCACCATGTAGAATCTAAAGCTCACATTTTCAAGTGTGTTTCACATGTTTTTGTGCCTTTTAATTAGACACCATGCAAGA
The DNA here is from genome assembly GCF_009762535.1 of Notolabrus celidotus. Classification (NCBI taxonomy): domain Eukaryota; kingdom Metazoa; phylum Chordata; class Actinopteri; order Labriformes; family Labridae; genus Notolabrus; species Notolabrus celidotus. The sequence goes on along the minus strand of NC_048272.1, from coordinate 13,660,410 downwards.
TTACAAGACAGGAGAAAAGGGAAGCAACAAATACCAGTGAGGAACAGCTTCTTTCCTGAGGCCGTAAGACTGCTGAACTCTGGGGGTGCTCTGTTGTCTCGGCTGCTCCCAGCCATACAGACTCCAATACGAACAGTACAATACAACGGACTACCTCAAAACTTGCACATTGTACATTGCACATTCAATTGCACTATGACACACCAACTAAATCATTCCATGCACAATATTTATACTTGTATTTATATTTGTTTATTTATTACTGTTGTCTTCCTTTTTAATTGTGTTTTCTTTGTAGCTTTATACAGGACCTGATAATCAAAATTTAATTTCATATCATGCAACAGCTTGTGTTGGTATGACAATAGAAAACCTTGAATCCTTGAAATGTGCTTCTTAAGTTTAAAGCTACTGCTGGAAGTGCCCTCTTTTATGCACATTCTCAACAGGTAGAGCTAGATAGAGAGGCAGTGTAGCATAGGTTTAACTTATGCAGTGTGTGCTAGATAACAGGAAAGCTGAGGGAAATTTCAAAAACTAAACCTATAAGATTGTTTTAGAAGGTAACTTAGAACTAGAGATGTTCTGGAGAGACTTATCCTAGTTGTTTGTACAGGGATTTAGACTCTGACTAAAGGATGAGTCTAAAGGTTAGAAAAAAACTAAATGAACAGTCAAAATTAAGCTCAGTTTGTTTGCCATTGAAAAACATTGGATCATAGTGTCTGTTGGCAAATGATGTCGGATTGGTTTGAAGAGTGTGGCTAACACTAGCAGAGCTAGCACCACCGGCATCCTCCTTGTAGGTTGGCCTCCACATCTCTGTGATGGTTATGCATAGCACCAGTCGAGTGGTTATAAGTCTGTTTAACCTGACGCAACTTAAATACAACGTAATCCCCATTTTCTAGATGAAAATACTGTCAAACTATGCTGCACTACGAGATGCCATCTGTCATCTGTGTTTGTTAACATCCTGGTAGGAGAACATGAGAGCATTATGACAGTAGTCATTGACTGAAGATACAACCCTGGCTAGTGGCTGGTGCTCCATACAGCTTCGACCAGGATTTCAAGCCTACACTCATAAAATAATAATAATTAGTTAAATTAACGAGTAACTCTCGACTAAACAAGCACATCTGTTATAATCTTTTCTGTGCATTGTCATTGTAGAATCAAAAATACAAATGGAGCTCATCTGCACACCTGTTGAAATTCTGACACTGATGTTCTTTCATACATTTCCAAACATATGACAGCTCGGCAGTGCCTTGTTGCCATTGTGGTTTGAAGCTAATGCACACACATAAACACACACATACACACACACACACACACACTGCCAAATTAACAGTGCACTCCTCCACATTACAGCTAGCAGTTCTTCAGACAATAGATCATTAGTGTGTGTACAGTGTGTTGTTGAAATGAGGTTCTTCTGAGTGTGTGAGTGGGCTGCTGGTGCTCTCCGAGGAGCTCCTCTGCTCTCCTTCACTGACTAGCCGCCTCCACAACATATTCTCTGTAGTTATGTTTCCTAACTGATGTTTAATTATTCCGACACGGTGATGTGGCTGAGGCTCATAAAATATTGAAACAGGCGTGGCCCAGGAGGCGCACTGAAAGACACCGGCTTTACTTTAACCGTAAAACGAACCGGGTGCTGTCTGTGACCGACATCAAAGCAAGTCAACACAGACACACAACCGCCACACAAGTTCTTTAATGATATTTCTGTTAAAAAAATATCTCAGAGTCCCCGGGGGACCTCAGTTTCTCATGTTTAGGATTGGAAATCTGTTGGTTGACCCCCTGCTGCTTAAGATGTCTCCACTGAGCCTCGCCTCAAACCAGTGTGCTTGTTTACTATCGGAAAGCGATTACACTAGATCAGCGTTCTGATTACAGCTAGCAACCAGGCACTGCCTGCTAATCTGCGCTCTTAATACTGAGACAGGCAAATCTCAGGGCAGCTATCAAGGCTACTTAGGGGCTCTTTGAGTCCACTGCCCCATTTCTTCACCTTTTTTTTAATCAGTTTTCTCACATTTGCTAATTTAAGGCTCCCCTTGACGTTGATTATAATATAAAGGTATGTTATTTTGAGGCAAATCTGGCTTTAACAAGTCACTGAATGAAATCCATTGAACACTTGTGTGGCTATAAAATCAATACCATCCTGTTTCATGAGTTCCAGCTGCATGTAGTGGTGTGTTTGTGCTGCTAAGGTTGTGAATAGTAAGATTTCTTGCAGTTTAAAAGTCTGTTTCTGGTTTGAGTTGATGCTAGATTCAATTTAGCCAGCTTGTAGATTATTCTCCATGTTGTGCCTGAACTGGGTTTTTTTGGTTGTGTAGTACTTAAGTGATCAGTGGACATGATGGTTGATCCCCTGCTGATGCATGCTGGGATATCTGAACACCCCCCCCCCCCCCCCCCCCCCCCCCATGTGACTGCTCACTGAGAGGCTAAAACCACACGCAGCATTGTTTTCCTGAGAACAGCTTTAGCATTGCCTGAATTGATCAGCGCTGTGTTTCAGTGTGTGTGTGTCCGTGCATGTGATTCCATTTATTCGCTTGTGTGGCTCTTAATTTGTAAATGGTGAGTTAAAACCACATATCTCCAAATTGGGGATTTTTAAGGCTTAAGATAAAAGGAACTCCAGACAGTCCTCAGACTAGACAGTCAAATCATTATTTCTAATCTGAGATGTAATAGAAGTTCAAAATTATCTAATACATACACTTCAAACTGATAAACGTGGCTCTCAGAGGGCCTGCTCTGATTAATGGATGTGCTGGAAGTAGAGTCAGTTTATATAGTTCATTTAAATGGAGTTCAGCTTTAGTGGATTTTATGTCATTTGTTATGCAGATCAATAAAAAACATCAGACTTAACCAAATTAAAACTCTTTCAGATCATCAACCATCCAAGTTAAAAACAGTCACAGACCAGTCTACACCATCAAATCAAGAACTGTTTAATCAATTGAGTTCTTCAATCGAATAAAAAAAGGAACGACTTGGAATTACGTGTAACCAAAAACACGGTCCCTGCTTTTACTGTTCTGTCATTGTCTTCTGGTTCTTGAGTGATGTTGGACATTACAGGACACATGCAGGTGTCACTTTTAGTAAATGAGGAACTGTAGTAGTTTTTATTTGCTGATTTAAGGGATTTTAAAATTGTTAAATCAAATGTTCATTGATATTTTTGCCAGTTGAACAATAAATCCAACACTCCACGTTTTGTACAACTACTTGTATTACACATCACTCTCACAACCAACAAGGCTTCCACAATAAAAGTCCTGTAGTCTGAATTAATATGTTTCATAAACTGTTGATTTCACCTGCCATTTATAGTGGTGGGAAAAATATCAATATGGACACACATTGTCGACTTGGCTCACACAACACAGTTATGTTACAATGTTACAATGTTACAATGTCATTTAACAGACTCTTTTATCCAAAGCGACGTACATACGAGAACAAGAACAACACAAGCAAAGATCTAGACAAGAGGGTACAAGATCAGTACGGGTATCAAAGTGCTTCAAGTCCATTTGGGTGCAGGTACTGCCAAGCAGTGTAAAGGCAATGCACAAAAGTATTATCATCATCAACAATTAACATCACCACAATAATGACCAAAGTACCAAGTGCTGGGTCACTCAAGAGCTGAACACCAGAGTGATTCCCAGAGTAGAGAAGGACAGTGCGAGTCAATTGTAGCTGGAAGACATGATCTGCCACTGGGGACAACAGTGGAGAACAGTCTAGTTAAGTGCATAGTGCTTCTTAAAGAGCTGGGTCTTTAGCTGTCTTTTGAAAGTAGAGAGGGACTCTGCAGATCGAATGGAGTTGGCCAATTCATTCCACCATTTAGGGGCAACAGAAGAGAAGAGTCGAGCTAATGATTTTGATTTTGAGGCCTTGTGTGCTGGAAGCACTAGGCGCTTTTCAGAGGCTGAGCGTAGCAGGCGAGAAGGGCAGTAGACCTGGATGAGGGGTTCCAGGTAAACTGGAGCGGTTTTGGTGACTGCTTTGTAAGTCATGATTAGAGTTTTGTATCTGATGCGAGCTGCAACTGGAAGCCAGTGTAGCGAAATGAGCAGGGGAGTGACATGAGCTGTCTTAGGCTGGTTGAAGACCAGACGTGCTGCTGCGTTCTGGATCATTTGCAGAGGTTTAACTGTGAATGCAGGGAGGCCTGCCAGTAGAGAGTTGCAGTAGTCAATGCGTGACATTACAAGAGCTTGAACCAGGAGCTGTGTTGCGTGTTCTGTCAGGTAGGGTCTGATCCTCTTGATGTTATAGAGGGAAAAACGGCAGGACCGAGCAATTGAGGCAACATGAACCTCGAAGGTTAGCTGGTCATCGATCATGACACCCAGATTTTGAGCAGACTTAGTGGGCATGAGGTATTGGAGGAACTGGATATTGATCTGTGGGTCCATAGTGGGACTGGCTGGAATGATGATAAGCTCAGTCTTGGACAGGTTGAGCTGTAGGTGACGTTCCCTCATCCATTTAGAAATGTCAGCCAGGCAGGATGAGATCCGGGCTGAGACAGTTGTGTCGTCAGGTGGGAAAGAAAGGAAAAGTTATCATACCACTGGTGCCAAACATGGACATTTGATTTTATAATAAAATGTCACTCCCCTCTAATTTGACTCATCGCATCACAACTTCATGACTCCTTTTGGTGGCGCTGAGGACACTTATACTGCGTCTTACCTTTAAGGCTAATTTTGTATTCATCAGATAATCTGATATCATGATCTGGTATCAATTTTGCATAATTGCTGTATCTGACATTGTCTTCACTGTGGGCTGTGTATCGAATATTGTATCGTATCCTACCATATGGTATCGCGACATGTCAAATCCAAGCGGCAACCTCTGGCCACGAGAATTGAAGCCAATGCGGCAGTGATAAATAAACTGCAGTTTCCCCGGGTGTCCGCTTGAGGCTAGCTCTGGAAACACAAGTGTAGTCTGGATAGCTAATTTCTCCATCAGCACACACTATACGGGGGCAATTTCAAAGATATTAAGATTATGATTTTTCCATTATGAGAGGCACAGCTGACTTGATTGACAGGCAGGAACACTGTAGCTTTTGGAAAGGAGGCTCAAAGCTCTAGAAAACTTTTGTCCCATCATAGGGCTGCAATGGATCAAAAAACTCACGGTTCGGATCGTATCATGGTTTTGAATCGCGGATCGGATCATTTTTCGTATCAGCAAAAAAAAAAAAAAAAGAAGACAAGACAAATATAACTTTGTCCTCCATGTATTTTGTAAAACACTTCTAAACTTTTGCCCATTAAATAAAAACAACATTCAACTCAAAATGCACTGCATGTGCATAGCACCCTATCTGTGGGCCCAGTCCTGCCTCATTCACATTTTATGGCATGGCAAGTGAAGGAGCAGAGGAACTTCAAGAGTTTCACTCCATTCTTCTTTCAATCGCTGATTTTCACCTTCCACTTTTATTTGAGCAGGAGACTTGGAACACACCACTTTCGTGCATTCTAGGGTCCTACAGCTGGCAAATTGCCAATATGCAAACTGCTCCAAAAACAAAAGTGAAAGTTAAAAATTGCACTGGCAGCATTGGACTCTAAGTGACCCAGTAACAGCCTGTCTGCGTATAGTTGACATGAAGACAAGTCCAGGTAAACACGCGGTGACCCGACCAAAACACAAAGTGAAGGAATAACAGTTCGGGACCCACAAATAGGCGGACGGATGCGGCCCGCCGCCTGCCCATTAAAGACCTCTGGTTTACTGGGTGCGCAATGGAATTTCATAACGTGGCTCAAGCACATTCAGCATTCACTGTATTTCACAGGGAAACCAAAATGCTCCCATACATGTGACTTAAAAGATGCAGGAGGGTTTTCGAGTTCCTCTGCTCCTTCAACTTGCCATGACTACCGCTGCGCTTGACGAGTGAGTGGGGATTGAACATGCGGTCATCATGTGAACACAAGCAACTTTTTTTTTTCATCGACCAATCCGCGGACCACGTCCGTGCCGAACAGTGGAGAGGCATCCGTACGGATCACGGATCAACAATGATCTGTTGCACCACTGTCCCATCATAGTATCTATTCATCATAAACATCAATATTGTGTAACATTAATTTATGTTTAGCTTTATGTATTGCATTGTACCCAAGCGGCAACCTCCGGTCTCAAAACATGAAGCCCATGCAGAAGTGTTATAAACTGCAGTTCATCGAGTGCTCGCTTGAGGCTGGCTGCAGAAACCACATAGACACCCATTTACATTGTTGGCCAGGGGGTTCCAGCCCCGCCTCTTTACGTCACTCTTTTGGATTAGTTCAGCATTTCCAATATGGCTCCCACTAAAGAGTCTATGATTGTACCTTATAAGATCGTAACATAGATTTCTACAAACTTCCTTTACTTACATTAGCTGTTTCCTTTTCTACAAGAGGTAATTTAAGGACCAGGGGACCTTCAATGTATATTATTAAAGGATGATGCATCTATGAGTTTTTGCAATGCCATTTGTTATAGCATACATTAGCTTTTACAATGTCTTTGTGGTATTTTTTAATAAATGGAACATCAACAAGCTTAAAATAATGATTTTATATCCAGAATTTCATAACACAGAGTACATTTATTTCAGGAACACATCCTGACGCGAAAAAACGTAAACTATTATCTTTCATTCCTGCATTCTGATGTCACCGAACCATTGTGTGTTTTGGTAGTTTAATCAAAGGTTACGTGTAAAAATATGTTAACTGGCTTTGACTCTTTCAATATAATTTCTGGAGAAGTGCTGCATGTTCTGTGTTAAAGCCCCACATCTCGTGCACATTGTGTCTCCAGAAACACACCCACCAATCACAGTCAGTAAAGTGTTGTGAACAGGAAGTGAGCTCATAGAGTTCGTGGCCTGCACCCTGTGTTCAGGAAGGGGTTTGCCGGTTTGGGGGTGGGTGCATTGTGAAGGATTTTTCCTCACATTGTTTTGGAAAGCACAGTTAGTTTCTCCTGCTTCATATTGTATGAAGGGAGGACAGCATTTGTCCTCCTCCTGTAGATTTTTCTCTCATACAGGTTATGGTTAATAGATTCTCTATACAAGGCCTGTGAAATTAATCAGCCTGTGAGTAGTCCTGCTTTCATTCAGCTCCTCTCATGGGCAAAATGTCTCTGAGATTAGACGAACACAGCTGCTGGACTTCAAAGGCAAAATTCAGACAACATTGAAAGTGTTGCTGAAATACTCCCTGTGTGTGTGTGTGTGTGTGTGTGTGTGTGTGTGTGTGTGTGTGTGTGTGTGTGTGTGCGTGTGCGTGTGCGTGTGTGCATGTGTATGGGTGTGTGTGTGTGCTTTTTGAAGGCTGTGTTTTGTGAATTCTCCCTCAGCTGACTGAGATGGGGCCTTTAATGTCTGCTTTTGCTCCGTCTTCCATCTCTGTCCGCGCTTTGCTCCCATTGGTCCTCACTCGCGTGCTCGGTTGTGCCTGGTCGTGCCAAGGCTGCAGTTTGAGTGTGTGTGTATCTGTGCAGCAGTGTGTGAGTGTGTCAGTGCTTTGTGGTCAGCCCTTGGTGTTGTGCCTCCTGTGAAGCTCTGTATGTGCAAGGCAGAGCACAGTTGCGTCTTCAAATGACATAATTTTGCTCTTTCTTGAGTTTTCCTTGTTGTTTAAACTTCAAAATACACACTCCACTTTCTATTAACCACTAATGTTCCTCTCATTATGGTTTTATAAACGAGTGAGACCTGATGCTCTTCAACTCTAAATTCCTTCAAAGTAAAAGCAGCTGTTTCTTTTTAAACACTGAGCACAAGTTCGTCTGAAAGATTACTTTCAGGATTCCTTAAAGGAGACCAAATGTTTTAAGTGTTTTAGTGTCTAGACATGATGCTGGTGATCCCTCTGAACCGATCTGTACCAGTCTCAGCGTTGGTTTAGGGAAATCTGGTTGCTTCAGTCTGGCTCTGTTGTTGCAGTTTGTGGCTTTCAGTTGCACTGCTTTCGAATCGTTTCATGTTCAGTTTTCAGCTGCTGTTGTTCTGTTACCTTCACTATCCAGGTTAAGCTTTTTAGTTATTGTCAGAAGGATGTTTGATTAATAATGTCTAAAAGCTTATGCATAAAGCAACAAGTATTTGGCCTGCGGTTTGGTGCCCCAGGTTCTTATGGAATAGTTTCTTCACACTGTGTAAAGAGGCTTTGTTGAATATTTTTCTGATCACTTTGAATTACTGCAATAACTTCATATGTACAGAGATTTATCAGAAAGCTACTTGTGACTGTGTTTGTTGCAAACAGGATATTTTAGAAATGAGACATAAAAAAATTTAGTTGTCCCAACTTCCTCTTCTTTTAGTTTACATTTAAATTAATCTGCAGTCTTTCCTATCTGTAGTCTGTCGGTCTTATTCTTTGTTCAAGTGGCGTGCACTCTACACGATAATCAGACCAATACCAGGCCTGGTTCGCCATCCCATCAAACATCAGTAACTTCCTGATTTTTTTAATTGTTAATATTTACTGTCAGATGTCCTGTTGTGTTGGGAGGGAATGCCAAGGACAGCCGAGCACACACACTCTCTGAACTTTCACATGGAATGATAGCCAATCAGGAAGCAAGCTGACTGAAGAAGTAAGCACAGCAAACACAGCCATGGTGAGAATAGTAAACATAGTGTAAAGTAGATAGACATCATGGAGGACCAACCTGTTGATTTGTGGTGGTGACACAAGTGTTCATACAACGTGTCATGTTAAAACATGCTGGAATTACAGGGAGAGGAGTTGAACAGAAAACACTATCACCAAGGGTGCCAGGTAGCTTCACAGCTAGCAAGATTTAGCTTGAAGATGCTATAGCTATCCGCCCATCATCTGTCATGTCTGTTTACTCAAAGTTTCCAGTTTTGAGAGTACATACTTTGTTTGTTGGTGGATGGAGTCTGTTAGTGTGCAGTGTGCTGTGTTGGTCATATCCAAGCGGCAACCTCTGGTCTCAAACTATGAAGCCCATGCGGAAGTGTTATAAACTGCAATTCATCGAGAATCCGCTTGAGGCTGGCTGCAGAAACACCGGAAAGCACATAGACATGAATGGGAAAAAAACAATCTATGCAGCATTAATAAACATGTTTACAGACTGGTTCAAAAAACGGCTTGGCCCTACAAAGCTAATCTCACTATCAGCACACACTGTACGGGGGGGTGAATTTTTTTCAAACGCGACGGTTCAGAAGATATTAAGATTACGAGTTTTTGCCCAAATAAGGACATGACTGACGTGACTCCCGGTCGGGAACGCATAGCTGTTGGCTCGGAGGCTCAAACTACGTCACACTCTGCCTGGTTGAGTTCTGCATTTCCAATATGGCTGCCTCCGTCGATTGGCTTCAAAACAGCGCTCAGGAACAGATAGGTGACATCACGGATACTACGTCCACATTTTATACAGTCTGTGGTCATATCGTTTCTCTCTACACACTATATGAACGTAACTGTTATACCACTCATTATTTGACGTCATGTGTCACATTTTCAACATCTATTAAGATTTTAGAAATGTAGCTAAGAGTAGGTGTTGACAGCCATTACCTGAAAGTATCTTCAGTGCCTGTTCAGATGTATTTATAAGGAATAATCTGGTCCGAATAATTCTAAAATTCCAGACTTCCAGGCCTGGTGAGGTGACCAATTGAATGAAGGCTGTTAAATAAATCTGTCAAGGAAAATAAGGACCTCGTTTTGTTTATTTGATGGCTGTTCGTGCATTTAACGGTACAGTGCATTGTAAGGCACTAGCTAACGAGACATCAGACAACATTGTGCTAATAAAGAAGGCTAAGGTTTAGATCAGAGCTTTGTGTCCGTGCCTCCTGGTAATGAAATACCTCTTTTAGTTAATGTGAGTGATGGAGCCCGGATGGAGTGTCAGAGTGTATCTTTAATTTAGTTTCTAAGGAGACCAATGTTAAACATATGTTATCATTTGATGTGACGTAAACAGGAAGCTTTTTTTAATCTGCAGTCTTGTGGCATATCAGAACTACTTTCTCTATATTTGTCTGTCTCCTGTAATGATTCTTTTTCACACGATATCAGTAGCTTCAAAAGTTTGAACCAAAGGTTAAAAGGCAAGCAGAGAGGAGTTTATAGCATCAAGACTCGCTAACTGTGAATTAACAGGTTAAATAATCCTGTTTGCTAACATTGAAGCTCAGTCACATGACGTGTATTCTTCCCGACAGAGAGGGAAGGATAAAGTCTTTGAAATTTCTCTCTACTGATTTAGACTTCCACTTTCTCACACAGTGCTCCTCTGATCCGTGCACTGTAACAGTGAACATGTCCAGACATCCCCAAAGGGTCTTATTAAGACTGAAGGCTTCTCAAAGACAAACAAAATAGTTCACATCCACTTCACTATTTGGGAGATGATACTTCATGGCATCAAGGCTGCATCGTATGCCCAGTGAAGCCTTTTCCTGCAAACTCTGCCATAACCAATAATACTATTATGAAATTTGCAACTGAGGACTTTCCTCTGGGTACACAAATTATATTCTTCTTCTAAAATGGGAGCTGATTTTATAATGTGTTCAGGTGTTCAGTTTCTTCTCTGCTGCAAAAAGAGCAGTGCTCATATTTTATTGATTCATCTTTTCAGGTAAACTGGCTGTGTTAAAGCAATACAAGTTCAGATTTTATTTGATTAAAAAACTCCTGACTCGGGACAAAGCAGTTTTTAACGATCATTTTTTAACTTGAAGTTATCAGTATTTTTATTTCAGTGAAAATTTTAATTCAACCTTTCTTTTTTTACATGAACTCTACCTCGAGTGACACATAAGCCTGCTCAGCTTACGCTCCCTGAGAATCTCCAAACTGTTCTGCAGGAAGAACAGACTGAGGAGATCAATTGTTCCCTCCTTTCTCTCTCTCCTCAGCTTTTCTGACTCTGACGAACATGGGCAGATCTTTGTTTTGGTGATGTGGTAGTAAAATGGCTCTTACTCTGCCATCGCCTGAAGATAACTTGGACAGTGGAGGCTCACTGTGCACCCATCTTGCTGCAGTAGTGGATTAGAAGTGACACTGACTGCAGGCTGGCTGAGCCTAAGCCGTGTTTACTCTGACTGGATCTTAGCTGGGGACTCAGACCATCATTAGGCAGTGAAATGACTCAACTGGTGGACAGAGCTGCAGACAGACATAGAGAGAGAGAGCAGGAGAGTAGACTGAAAAGAGTGGGAGGAACAGGTCATCAAAGACAGAACAGAGGACATTTCTGAATTTGCTGGAGATACAGCGAACCGGATGACTGCAGCCAGAGGGGGTAGTTAGAAACCTGCAGGCAAGGGCGTACTGTGGTCAAACCCATTTATAAATAAACAGACAGATTGGTCTAAAATAAACATGAATCGTTCGTGTCAGTGTGGAGCAGATGGACGTGTAAACCCCACCCAGAAGCGGGACAGGACAGCAGGCTCTAACCACGGGCTGCTGCTGGCCAAGTTTCCCCCGCGCTGAGGTTAAGGCCTGTTGTAAAACCATGTACACAAACCAGGTCACACATGTGCTTCTCTCTGAATCTCTGTATGACATCTGCAAAACTGAACCCACTGTTAACTCACATATCAGCTCAAGACAGGTTCTAGAAAATGTCAAAATAGTCATGTCCTGAAATTTTCCAGACTCGTCTTTCATTGGTGTTCTTCACTGTGGGAAATTATCTGTGTTAGATACCTCAATACTATGGGGGCAAAGAAAGGTAATTACATTTTCAGCTTTATAAGATTGTGTTTATTATATGCACAACAACACAAAATGTTTTACAGCTACAAACCTTTTTACACGAGTCCATATTGTATCTGCCTGCCAAAAATTTCAAAACTGCATCAAACATTTCTACATCTAAAAGACTTTTAGCACTTACATGAAATCATTCAACTCAATGCAACATGTGCAAAATGTCTCAGTTGCAAGAAACTTTTTTTTACACATTTACACACCAATTTACAAGCTCATAATCTTTGACTTTTTCATCCCCATAATACACTCTGTTTTGTTTAGGTGTGGAGTGGAGAAGTCCTCCCTTAATGCAACAATAGAACACTTTAATGATACACAGACAATAGTACAAAACAAAATACAGGCAACTGATGTAAGCAGTAAAGAGAATAAATCAGTGAAACTCTGCTAAATGAACATTCTCATCCCAGTTATTACCTATGCTGAAAGTCACATGCTATTACCTGGCTCACACTGACTTCACACAAGGCCTTTTAACATTGCCATTGAAGATCTGCAACAAAGTTAGGCTCCATCTTAAAGCTTCTCAATAAGCTCTGCAGTCACTAGGCGACATCTGACATGACACTGACATGAGGTGAAACAAAAGATTTAAGTCCGGCCTCAAACTCGCACTGTAAAAAGGGCTACAGACTTTCTGCTTGGGGGCTCGTATGATAAATGCCTGCCTATAAGGTCAGGCTAAACAGATTTGCCCATTTGTATTCACACTTCATGCACTCCACATGAACAGGATTTTTTTTAGGAGTGCAGTACACGTGTGAAAAGGGCTCTGTTATCTCGCCTAAACCTGCACCCTGCTCTGCTGATGTAACTAATAGCAATTGGCTCATGGTGGGCAGGTGAAATAAAAACTTTCATTTCTATACAAAAGCACCGAAAAGAATAAAAGCAGCCAAATGGAGTCCACAGACTCGCATAACAACAACGTAGAGGGAGAGTAATAATTAAATAGGTTTATGGACATGGCAGAGCATGAATCTTTGCAGCAGGGCGTCTGCTGGGGGAAAAAGGTGAATAATATTCCTTTAAAGTTCAACTAATGGACTGTAAAACAGGAATACAGATGAGTGAGTCTTACACACAGGGAACCTGCAATGTAGCTGGGGAAATTAGATGTTCACATTAATACAGGAGTTCACACAGGTCCTTTACTGTGCACTGTGTCCTGTCTTTGACTACATGATGTCTCTGTGTTACATATATTATGCAATATAAATGCAAGAGATGGTATGTGAATTGTAAGAGAAGGTAATGTAAGATGTTACAGGTATTCTTAATAGCTCTGGGAAGCATTTTTCTAGTGCATCCTCTTGTGTTTGTTTACATTGTTATAATGTGAGCATACATTTGAAATTATGCACATTGCGGTAACATAATGAATGAAGTAGCATAAAGAAATGACTCCAAAGAAAATGAAGAGCAGAGCTATACAAGGTAGCAGACCCAAATAATAAAAATTGGAGGAAAATGTAAAAAATGAAAATATAAGATATGTTTTTTAATTCATTTAAACCTTTTGTTTGATTGAAAATAGTACAAAGACAACATATCAAATATTAAACATGAAACATTTTACTGTTTAATGACAAATATATGCTCCTTTTAAATTTGATGCCAGCAACATTTAAAAAAAAGTTTCCACAGAAGAACATCTCCCAATTAATTAGGTTAATTTGCAAAGACTGGAAGAGATTCACCAATCAAAGATACTGCTTGAACGACTAGTGTAACAAACGCAGAGTAAGTTCCTTCCTGCAAAGAAATTGGGGATTTCATTATCTACTACATGACATCATTAAAAGATTCAGAGTATATGAAGAAATGTGTGCACAAAAGAGACAAGACCAAAAAATAATAATGGATGGCTGTGATCTTTGGGGCTTTCAGGCAGCACTGCATTAGAAATAAACATGACTCTGTAGTGGAAATCACTGCATGGGCTCAAAATCACTTTCAGAAACCATTGTCTGTAAACACAGTTTGTCGCTGCATCACCAAATACAGCTTAAGACTGTCCATGCCAAAAGCATACCTTTATAAAATCATGATCCAGATAAGCTAATGACTTGTCTTGGCCCAAGCCCATTTAAGATTCACTAAGGCAAACTGGAAAACTGTTGTGTGGTCTGACGATTCAATTTGACCTTTGTTTTGAAAATCTCTTGGGTAACCTATACCTATGAGCACACTCCTCTGTAGATGCTTAAGGTGTATATAGGTTATGGAGTAATGTATGCTTTCCAGACAATGCCTTTTTCAGAGAATACCTTGCACAATTCATCAAGACAATGCCAAATCCCATTCCACACAACAGCATGGCTCTGTAGTAGAAGGGTCCAGGTGCTAAACTGGGCTGCATGCAGTTGCAACTTCCCACCCGGTGATCATTTGGGGCACCCTGAAACCAAAAATACAGCAAAGGGGACACAAGACTGTTGAGTGGCTGCCTATAGCAAGAATGGGGAAACGTTTCACTCTCAAAACTCAAGAAATTGATCTTCCAGGTTCCCAAACGTTTACAGAGTGGTGGTAATAGCAAAGGTGATGCAGCACAATAGTAAAAATGTCTCTTTCCCAACTGTTTTGAAATGTGTATCTGGCATTCAATTTCAAATTAGCACATATTTTTCATAAATCAATAAAATTCTTCATTTTCAACATTTCCTTAGTTGCCTTTCAACCCTTTTCAGTTAAATACAGGGTTTGAATGATTTGCAAACCATCAAAATCTGTTTTATTAACATTTTATATGGCGTTCCATATTTTTTGGAACTTGGCACTTTGTCTTCTTTTAAAGGAATTCAAAGCGCTTGTGTTTTAACTGCTGGTCAGCCAAGACAAGACATTTAATGTCACAGTTTTTAAAAAATATTCTGACACTTTCTGGGCCAAAGGATTCATCCACTAATGAAGAAAGCAGTCATTTGCTCAGTTGAACATGGAATGATCTAGAACCCAGTATATTTTTGTGAGAAACAGAGATTGTAAGCATTACTTTTACATGATTGCAGGAGAGTCTTGTTCTTTTCATATCATTGGCACACTTACGCAACATCAAACCAGCACCGAAGCAAACCTACATTTCTTCTTGCATGCCTTGCCTGGGGCTTCTGTGCTCTCCACTGAGCTGTGAAAGAAGACTCATGGTAATCTTACAAGGTCTTCCACTATGAAATTAGAGGTGTCTTACATAAAAAATGCAGCTTCTGTTACCACATGAAGGAAAAACACGGAATTAAAACAGATACAGGTCAGGATGCAAATAGGAAAGAGGCTAAGTATCTCCAACACGTCACAACAGTTGAAGGGAAATCTGAAGAAATGGAGAAAAGGTTGTCTTAGATTTGCAGAGGTCCATTTTACCCGCTTCCTTGCGTCATCCTCTTTGTGGTAATGTTTAATCCTTCTGGCTTTATAGAACATATTCTGACCTCATGTCCCACCTGAAGTGCATCTCTGTTAAGTACATTGCAAGATTCAAACCACTTCAAATGCAAGTTATATTTATATTACGTGCCTCTACAGTAGATAAGACTTTCCCTGTGAGAATCCTCAGACTGTATGAGTAAAGATAAACAAGAAGCTTACAGGATGTCCAGTAAGAGTGCTCTAAATCCTTCAGTTTACACACAGTCTGCTAAGGCTTCATCCTCCCTCTGACCTGTTATTGACACTATGCTGATCCTGGTCAGAGATGGAAACTGAGTCCATAGGTTGGAGATTTTTTCCAGGTATAGTATAGTAGGTATAGAAGATTTGTACATTGTTGTAGAATTCTTTATACGGCCTGACGAGTGCTAGCTTAAGGCGAGTACACACTACAGGATAATCAGGCTGATTTTTGTCTCGATCTCCCCCTTACGATCAAAGCCAGCAAAGGCCCGATTGTCTGATGTTTGCAAACAAACACTGTTAAGAGTGATTTTGTCTGGTTGGAGCCGCTTGGAAGGCCTCAGAAAGAGAGATTGTAAATAATGAACAATGTTTAATGTTTGCGACTAGAAATCCTGTAGTGTCTGGGATGCTCCAAGAGGAGCCGAGCATGCACAGTGTGTGATGTCACGTGCACCAGAGCAAAGCCAATCAAGATGTGAGCCGACTCCGCTGACTGACGGGAGAGGGAGTAAAAACAAACAAAAACATGGCGCAGGTGAAAAAACAAAAGTCTCTTGGACCTCCGAAATGGAAGACCAACTGGTTGATTTGTGGCAACAGTATGAATGTTTATAACGTTTTGTCCAAAACCTACCAAAACAGGACGGACAAAGAGAAGAGTTGGACTTAAATTCCGTCTGCCATGTTTGTTTACACCGAAGTCGATACGATACGCATCATGATACTTGGGTCACGATACGATAGTATCACGATGTATCACGATTTCACAATATTGTGACATATTGCGATATTCTACACAGTTGACTAAGAAAAAAATAGAGATGGTGTAAATCACACAATATTACTCAAAATTGAGGGGACAAATTAAGTCAAAACTATTTGATTGAAAACAACTTTTACACTTTATTGTTTTTGAAATACTGAAGTAGTATTTTAGTTCCAACTTGGCTAAAATATGATTTTTTTTTTTTTTTTTACAAAAAAATCAGTATCAAGAGTTGAAATATCGATATTATATCCGAGGTCAAATTATCGTGAGATATTGCTGATCGATATATTTTCACACCTCTAGTGGTGAAAACTTTGTGAATGATGGACACTGAAGAAATCCTCACTGAAAAACAAGCAACACTTAAAAACACATACTGAACTCCAGTTAGTGGCAGCTCAGCCTGCAGCCCCTCTAGACATCCTCGGCCTACCAAAAAGAGCATTAAGCAGAGACTGTTTTTTCATGTGAAATAACTTTATTCAGTATTTTTAACGGTGTTTATTTGTTGTTGTGGGTCAGGTTATGATTACAAGGCACTCAGTTTTAACCGACCTTCAATATCCCTCCAAAAAACACATTTCATTAAGCACATAAGTCTATTTAGAGTTTATAGAGGTGTTTTAGCTGTTGTTTTCTTTTACTTCAAATTGTGCATTTTCATATTTTTTCACACCACCCAATAGACTTGTAGCAGGTAAACAGCAAATCAAACCATTCCTTAACATTTGAAGCACAGCAGGTGGCTTTTACGTCGGCTGTCCCACATTTTTTTGTTTGTTTATCATTTTTCCATGTTTTCTTCACCATTCTTCACTCATTGACCTCCTTTTTGTATTCAGAGCACTGAAACACTATTTTGTCCCTCTATGATTCAGCTGCCATGTGAGCACAAAATCACTAAGTAAAGGTGTCAGATCATTTCTGCGTTTGTGTTTGTACCAGTTTAGCTGCGGTGTTGGATGCGAGCCTGAGTAATGATTGCTGACACCTGCATGTGTCCTTACACAGGGCTGTCTGAGGAAAATGGAGTACTAAAATGTCTTGGCTTGTTTTGCCTTTTGTGGTTCTTCCGATGGAGTATATTTAGCATCATTTTTGCTCTGGCTCTGGTTTTAAACAAGAAAACAAGATGAAGCTGGAGAAGAAAATAGAAACCTCAGAAAGGACTCATGGCTGGTTGCAACAAGGAAAGCAAAGCTGAAGCATGCAGTGACGTCAAACAACAGATTTTGTTTGCTGTAGTGTCACAGCAGCTTCTCTAAATAATTAAGTGGCTTTATTAGAGTTGGCTAAGTAATCAGTCAGACAGTAACAGACAAACAGCTGCTGCCAGTTGACAGTATGCTGCTGTTTAAACCTGAGATATGAAAATGTGTCAAAACAACAGTATGACTGTTCTTGTAGTATTCTTTAAGGTCATTTAAACACCTTTGGCTCTCTCAAAAGCGCTTCAATTAACACCAACATTTTGCCTTTCCCTTTAAGGGAGCTGAAAGCAAATCCCCTTCTCTCTGTTTCGCCCAATAAAAAACATATAGCTGGCCTTGCAGTGAAGCGCTGACCCAGCTGTGTCAGGCTGAGCAGCCTGATTGAGGTTAGCATGATATTGTGGTATGTACATGAGTGCAGGGCCAGCAATGTTGTGCAGCAATTACTAAGACTGTACATATGTTGGTCAGTGGGCCCTGCAGAGAATAATGCAACATTCCTGGCTCACATACATTAAGTAAACAGCTTATGTGCACATAAACTGATGTAACGTGATTAGGAGCTAAGTCGAGCTTAATGCTTTCTGTTTATCACTCAGGGGAAAAAATAGTTTTGGGCACAAAAACTGCAGCCACCTAATAACTGCTAATGCTTCTCGGCTCAGTGCTGCATGCAGCTGGCCAGTTGCATCCTCTAGCACCTTGCTTTTGTCGATATGCAGTCTTCTGTTTAACACCGCCCTGGTTCATTACGACAGGGGAGACAATGACCCAGAATCAAGTTGACCTAAGTGCTTTAAATCAAGGCTCCACTGGAGGAAATAAATTCTCTTCCCACAAGCACACTCAGAGCCAACTAGGACAAGTAATCCAGACAGAATAAAAACGTCCTCTTAGAGGACACAGAGGGAGAAAAGGATGGAGGAGAGGATGTAACGGACTAAGAAAGAAAGGAAAAACACAGAGGGCAAGAGGAGCTGGATTGTGACTGTAAATAGAAGAAGTGGTGTTCTGCTGCAACAACTTCAGGCTCTGACAAAAGGCAGAACATCTCATGGGACACAGATTCGAGTTGCTCCTTGGGGAGTAAACAACACTACTGTTTGTTAAATACAACATGTTTTTTTTTTCATTCAAATATTTATTTAGAGCTGGGTTTCAGATCTTAAAAAAAACACCACCAGTTGGAATTGAAATATTGCAACATCTGTGTTATTGTTGCTTTACTTATAATGTTCTCGCCAACTTTAAGACCTATTAAATGTATTTGTATGAAACTACCTCAGTTTTTGAGGACCATGTGATGCAGCAAAGAAGCCTAAAACAAGAGTAAGTGGACCTTGAGCTTCATGAGCTAAAATTGTTTAGCCAGCTGTTGTTTCCAAAATAAAGAATGAACAATGAAGCTGGAATAATCTCCAGTTTAAGGCTGTTTAATTAAGGCCATTTTGGGATTAAACAAACAAATAAAAGTGTGTTTATTAGAGGGCTTTAAAGGTGCTTTAAGGAGGATTTATGACCTTTTGGACTGAGCCAGTCCTACTGTTTTTCCCTTACCCTGTCTAAGGTTAAGCTAAACTAACTAGCTGCTGGCTGTAGTGTCACATTTACCACACAGGAAGGAGAGAGGAATCAATTGTCTTTCTCTTTGTAAGAAAGAAAATAGTTCTTCAAACCATCAGGATATTCCTTTAGTATTAAAGAACTTAGGCTTTTTTTAAAAAACACATTAACATTCTTCAGAGTAAGGTACCATAGGAGTTGTTATTATTGCATTGCTGGTGTAGCTGAGGCTGCCCCCTAGAAGTTGACAAACATTAGGGCCTGTGTCCATTAATGCTGTTTTTTAAGCTGGCAGTGCCCATGACCTCAATTTCAGAGCGCCTCTCACCAGTGCTTACTGTTGCCAGGAAACCAGAGTTGTCCCTTGGCACCTTGACTTTAAGAATTTTCTCCCAAGTCCAATTGCCTTTTCGGATCAGGCTTTGAATTACCATGACCTGGATGACTGAGAACCTTCACAGATACCCTTGGCACTTCTGTCTCCCTCAGAAGTGAGCGTTAAAGGTCTGTTTTAAATTTCTCCTGTATGCTTCACATTTACTTTTATTCAATGAAACCGTAAAAGAGAAAATACTTTTTCAGGAATTTGTATAGTGGCATTAGCAGCAGCTTTAGGTCCATGAGACCTGGAAGTTACACCCTCTGAAAAATGAGTAAGATTAGTTTCCCCCCCGTATGGACTGCCGCCATTGTTGATATCAGAACAGAGTTGATATCAGAAGGCCTGCTCCCTCCTGATTTTGATTGGTTGGTGATGGTGATGGAGATGTGATGTTGATGAACGCCTTGGTGTCCCAAATGTTTAACAAATTACAATTGAGACTACTGTAATAATAAAAAATGCTGACGCCCATGGTATTTTTGCACCTAGGACACTGAGTATTAAAAAAACTGCAGTGTATTAGTTTTGTATGAAAAGGAGCTTCCAGTGCAAAAAACGCTGTTAGTGAACACAGGCCCTTAGTTGATGACAATAGCCTTGGTCAGGTCCTGGTCCACCCATGGCTTGATGTAAAGTCTACAAGACCACTGGTGAATGTTGAGTAGGGGGCAGCCTTTATTACAGCTAAAAATAATTATTTCTAACACAGGAGTGTTGGTATAACATGCCTTGTGAATATTTCTTCAGATATTAGGACAGATTTCACTAGGGGAACCAGAGGAAAATCTCAGTCATCATTCATCTACTAGCTTATGGTGATGCAAAGACAGTCGCAGTAACCAAGTGGTTTGCCTTGTTTGACTTAAAACTTGCATTGAACCCTCTTGATATTATAAAGATCTAAGTCTTGATCAAATGTGTGTGTGTGTCTATGTATGTGTATGTTTAATGAGCTTTGTAGCTCGCTGAAGTCTGCTCTGTTGTCTGCTTATCTGTTTACGTACAGCAGCAGCTGCTACTCCACTTTTTCATTCCACTCCTCTGCTGCTTAATCAGCTCTTTATATTCATTTCTTTCTTCAAAAAGACAGTTAAGCATAATACGTCCATAAAATATATCGTGTTAATGGTACAATTATAACACAATTTAATATAAAGCACTGATAAATTGGTCAGTATAATCACAAAGGAACATAATGTAGAAAATCAAATAAAATCACAACCAATCTCATTTTCAAAGAAACGACTCTTGTTCCAACTAAATGCTTTTACAGTGGTGAAATAATGGGATAATGACATTAGCATTTTTATGAAATGTCCCATGTATTAATTAAACATCAGTGATGTAACTGGAGAAAACATTTAAAAGATATTAAATATATTTAACAAAAAAAACAGAATTTCTGATTAACTTACATAATGCACCTAACGGTATACGAACAGGTGATTTGTAGATCTACAACCTAAGTTCATGATTTAAATTACTTTCATGAGATGAAAGAATCGATGTGCAGCATTAAAGAATATATATATATAAATGAATGTCAAGTTTTCTGAGGTGAGCTGCAGCTGTGCTTCAAGTCCTACGCAGGGTG
This sequence comes from Notolabrus celidotus, assembly GCF_009762535.1. Classification (NCBI taxonomy): domain Eukaryota; kingdom Metazoa; phylum Chordata; class Actinopteri; order Labriformes; family Labridae; genus Notolabrus; species Notolabrus celidotus. The sequence continues at coordinate 13,639,421 of NC_048272.1, read as the reverse complement.
GGGTGATGCTTAGTATAATGTAGTGTGCATGTGCATGTGAATGTGTGTGCATGTGCATGTGTGTGTTTCAGCACAGACCTGTGTTCTGTCAGTATGACTTCAGTATCTTTAGTCTGACTCAGCCAGGGGGTCGTGTTTCGGCTAATGGCTGCTGCTGTCAGAAAGGTCAGATGTCAAATCTCTGTGCAGCCATCAAAACCAACTGCTTCCTGTTTTAATGACCATGTGCTGCTGTGTCATTAGCCTTTTGTGCAGTGTTTCTGCAACAGAACCTCAGGGCCCAGAATAATTTTGCCAGCATTTTCTACAACCAGGACTTCTGGATAAAGTTGGAGCTCTTAAGCTCTTGTCAGCAGGAAAACAAGTTTGGAACCACAACCTCTGTCTGATAACTTCAGGATACTTCTGGTTTTGTATGATCTTAGGTTCTTTACTCGTAGCTTGTGTTAATCTTGGATTAAGGCATTCAACATCAACTTTTACACATATACTGTTAATAAGGGCTGTGCAAAAACATTGATACAGCTTAGTATCACAATTAAATTCATAGGTTTATAGTAGCCCTTTAAATAGTCCTTTAATGAATGCTTCTGTAGAGGCTGCTGTTCAGCTTTAGGCTAGCCTTAAGCTGCTGCAACAAGAGAGAGCAGTGGTCAAGTAACATAGAGATTAAACTTAGAAAGAAAGTGCAGGTCATGAAAAGAAAGTAGTGAAATAAGAAGATGTTATTTTATCATTGTTTCAAGGCAGTTATGCTCTCAAATTCACATTCAGTCTAACCTGTGGACTCGAATTTGGCCATGATACCCTAAGGAAAATCCTCCTCATTATGCCTTTAGTTATGTTTTTTGATATTTGTTCAGAGACTTTTTCTGTAACAGCACTGTGTACAGGCTGCTAACTAATAACAAGAAAGTTCCCAATTTTTGGTTACTACCAAAGTTTTAGATGATGGCATTGTAACTACCCTGTGTTCTAATGAGTTGCATTGGGAATTTTGAGTTATATAGTTTTCACCCTATCACACGTCAGGTTGTTTTCTCAGCTCAAGTATTAAAAGGCATTACAGTACTATACAAATACACCATAAAGCTCAGGCCTTATACAACTACTTGATGTGTGGCACCATGTGTAAGCACCAGACATGGCAACACTTGAGGAGGGTTCTTTGTGTTAACACTGAGATCAAGGCAGAAAAACCCACAGTTGTGGTGACGCAAGTTGTTTGTATTTTGCACTTGTACTAGCTTGTCTTAAAAGCTTGCCGACATTTTTAATCCACGCTGCTGTTAACTCCGTCACATCCGCTCTGCCTCTACACTGCCCCCTGCTGTTTGTATGCATACTGCATTTTGCTTCCATGTCGCGTTACTTTTTGACGACTTGCATAGCCGACATACTAAACTAATGCTGTGGACGCATCACAGCAAGTAAATCTCCAGCCTAAAACAGGGAGTATTTGTTATTGGAGATACAAAGCATGAAGGGCACTACTACCCAACATAAGTTTACATGGCTGTGTCTAATGGTTTAAGAAACTTGAGTCCTTTTTAGCCCTCAGTAGCACAACACATTTAAGACAGAGATATTTCTGTGTGCTTCAGGCTTACCTATTAGCATGTGCTAAATACCACACATTGTTGAACCATGTCTGGTATGCACAGAGTGGGCTGTGTGCATTGATTTCTCCTTGAGTCTGATAACCCAACAGAGGCTGTCGTCATCTCAGACACAGTGTGTGACTATGACTGCACCGTCTGATATCAGGGCTCGCTTTGTCTCTGATGCCCTCAACACTTTACACGATTATCAAATCAGAGCAGGCCTTCACTCTGCAAAACGCCTTCATGGCTCAGCTAAATCATGAAATCAGTAGAAGTCATTTCATTTCATTCCGAGGGTTTTGTATTGCTCATTTTTACACATGAAATTGGATTGAGCTCTTTCAGTGCGAATGTCTTTACAGAGTAATCCTATTTTACTATAACGGAAGAAGTGGTGTAAAAAGTCAAAGTAGATTGAAAGAGCAGTCTTGCACAGCCTTGCGATGCAAAAGCTTTCATTTTTCATCAGGGCTCAGAGAAATCCTGCTATAAATTTCCCATTTTTGACTGTAATTAACAGTGAAATTGACTTCTGTGCTTCACGACCCTGAAATCAAGTCAGTCCATAAAGAAGGACCTTGGAGTGAGACAGGGTTTCTGCAGGAAGTGAAGTGCTTGTGAATGACTGTGTGTGTCGCTTGTACGACAGGTTGATCTGCTCCTGTACAGAGATATGTTTGTTACAGGCTCCAGATACAGCACAAAATGTGGTTAATGGTTAAGTTAAGTTGAGCGAGCATGCCAGTCAATGTGCTGATAACATGCTACAACCAATCAGACTCCATACAATAAACTGGTTTCAGGTAAATACCTAGTAAAGGATAATGTATGGTTAGAAGGCAGTTATGGGAATTAGAATCCTGAAAGGGTGGGACAAGACCCCGACACGAAGCGGAGGGGTCTTGTCCACCCTGAAGGGGTGGCGATGGATTGGTCGATTTAACATAACACCTCTAAAAATAAAAAAGGCACATGTCACAACTTTTAACACTGCTACTGTCGTCACCACCGCTCATGGTTTAAGTTTCTTTGTTGCTACCAGTAACTCAAAGTTGCACTCACAGGCTTCGCTGCCGTTGCTAATTTTGCTGCCAATTTAGCATGCTAACCAAAACTGACTGTTTTATCTCATCTTATGGTCTATGGTAGGGCCCTATGAAATCCGTTTCATTTTTTTCCAAATTCCATTTTTTTCCATTTTAATTTTTTGGACTTTGTTTTTTACCCTTTACACTTATTTTACCACCATATAGTGTGTGCTTTTTGTGTCAGTGAATAAAATGTCTGTTAATGAAATGCAAAAAGTTAAAGCTGGGGTTGGTAGTCTCGGAAAACTAGCATGAATTTGAATGTAGCATTTCCTCAGGACTCCGTCTAACCCCTCCCCTCCTCCCTCGGAGCTCCTCCAAAATGACCCCCCCCCCGCTCACATGCACGAGCGCCGCTGACTTGCGACCATATGATTGTGACTGATTCAAAAGCGGTCCTCATCAAAACATTATCATAGTGAAAGTTAAAAACACAAACAAACATGGCTGCTGTTAGTACTCACAACTGTCATTCTAGCATTATCCAGTTGTACCAGTGACACGATATCAGGAGAAAAGTTATAACACATATATAATACTGTAACAACTCTACTGTTTGTTAAACGTGTTCAGTGTAGATGTTCTTAATTCCTTCAGTGTTGACAGTCAGTGAAGGCATCAGGAGAGGTGTAGAGAGTGCAAGCGGGAGAGAGGAGAGACAAGAGGAGAAGTTTTTCATTCATTCAAACATTGATTGTTGCTTTGTTGGTTGGTGTGGTCACGGCCGCCAGTGACCGGTTATTAAAACTCAACATGTTCACGAATCGGCTCGTCATCCCTACAGCGTCCGGACGGACGCTACAACATATACTAGTACTAGTCCTACATTTTATGTAGGACTTACTGAATGTCATAAATTTTTCTGCTTGTCAGAGCCCCCGTGGTGAGAGCTTTTTAGACTCTGATCCGGACTACAGTCCTGAGCAAAGCACTTCATCGGGTCAGAGGGGACAGGCCCGAGGTCGAGCGAGAGGGGCAGTAAATGGAGTCAGGGGAAGCAGAGGCAGGAGACGGAGAGTGCACGCCGGGGAAATGTACGTGCAGGAGGCGGGCAGAACAGCAGGACAGGATTTGAATGGTTTAAAATTTTGGCACCCAAAAAACGGTGATTGGTTGGTGTTTTCCCAGGTTTACTTTGGCTGTAGATAGCTGCTTTTTTTGGTTCTTTTTTAGGAACACATCATGTATTGATTGCCATCAGGACATAAAGATCATTTTAACCAGTATAACAAAAAGTGTATCTAAATCTGATTACCAACCCCAGCTTTAAGGCAGGTTGGCTTGGCTAGCATTAGCAGCACACGTATTTTCACGTTTCCAGTCAACAGTATGTTGGCAGAATTTGCAAAAAGCCTGTCACGTGACACATAGAAGTCATTTGGGAACTGTTCAGCTCTGTGTTTTGTAGTAAGCGATGAGTTTCGTAGTTTCTTTGCAGACTTAGCCAGTGTTTCTGGTGGCCGCTTCGACATATTGTTTATTTCGGGAGGGGGCGGGTGAGTGTTTGTGAGGAGATGCACGGGTGGTGCCACGAATGAGCGGTCCCCGGAAACATTTCCTCAGACAAACGTTCCTTCTCCTCATAATGACAGCATTTCAGTAACATTATGTCAATTTCAGCAATATTCCGCGTTTAACCGTAGATTCCATTTTTATTGGCCAAGTCCGCGATTCCGTCTGTGATTCCGTGAACGCGGAAATCATAGGGCCCTACTATGGTGTCAACAAGCAGAGGCAAAATATGCCGGAACTCTTTTCCGCGGATTGATTTGCCATGGCGTGGGATCAGTTTCCCTCTGGCGATGCTCATATTAGCGAAAGTTAATAATAATAATAATAATTATTCATATAATTTATATAGCGCTTTTCTAAGTACTCAAAGTCGCTTTACATAAAGTAAAAATAAAAATAAAACATTTGAATAATACAAAACAGGGACAGAGGTGGGGCAGGGGGAGAGGTCATGTGTTGTATGCTTTTTGGAACAGGTAGGTCTTGAGGTGGCTTTTGAATGATTGAAGTGAGTCAGAGTTGCGGATGTGTGGAGAGAGAGAGTTCCAGAGAGTGGGGGCAGCGATTGCAAAGGCTCTGTCCCCTAAGGTGCGGTGCTTGCACTTGGTGATAGGGGACAGGAGGTTGGCATCTGATGATCTGAAGTTAATCACCCTTGTCAAGGGATTATGACCAATCAGAATCAAGCATCTTACATAACTGGAAGATCAGTAAAAAAGCCGGGTAATAAGTCTAGATATCAGATTCGGTTTCACAAAGGAGAACATAGTACACGTTTTGAACATCAGCAGCATTTATCAGACTGAATAGTTAGCATGGGCTTTTAATCAGCTTGTCCTGCCTTCTGTACTAGTAGATGATTAAGTGTATCAGCCCTGGTCTGGAACAAGGGGTCTCAGAGAGACTACGGGGGCCAGGATGTGCTGGGATTTGTTGGGGTGGGAGAGGGTCAGGATGGTTATGAGAAGGGGGGCTGAGAGGCAGGGATATGTAGTTCTGTGTCCTTATGCCGAGGCCACACTTAAACAAGCAGGCATGCATACACTAGTGTACAAACACACTTTCTCATGAGTGCACACACATGGAGATAAAATGCACACGCACAGACACTCTCTGTCAGACACACTGGGGCATTGTGCGTGACACTGCAGCCACTGTGTCCCTGTTGGGCGCCCTGACACAGCATACGCCTCCTTACTGCGAAATGCGTGCACTGTTACTGAACAACACGGTGATGCAAAACATTGTCTGTCTGTCTGTCTGTCTGTCTGTCTGTCTGTCTGTGTGTGTGTGTGTGTGTGTGTGTGTGTGTGTGTGTGTGTGTGTGTGTGTGTGTGTGTGTGTGTGTGTGTGTGTGTGTGTGTGTGTGTGTGTGTGTGTGTGTGTGTGTGTGTGTGTGTGTGTGTGTGTGTGTGTTGTTTACTTTGTTCCTTTGGCTGTTAAAATTGTTTTATTTGGAGTTTTTTCATAATTTGCAGGACAAACAAGACATTTGCATAATTCAGCAAGGTTTGGCATTTAAAAAAATTAACTGACAATTTTAAGGCAAAGAGATTCTTTATAGACCTTCAAAATAACCAGCTGATATTTGACGATGATGATGATTATAGAGTATACATTGATTTTTTACTCCAGGCTGCAACTATTCCAATTAAATCTTTTCATATCTTCCAGTAATCACCTAATCTATAAATGCAGTCTGCTTGAGCCAGTTTTTCATCACTTTGTACTGATGTAATGTTTTTTTAGTCATGATTGTTGGTCACATATTAAAGGTGAGAATATAAAGATTACCTGAGGGGCTTTATGGACTGTAGAGTTGATTACCAGTCTGAAAAATAAGAACTTGCAGAGTTTAGAAAGAAAAGTTTCAGATCTTGAATAATGATTCAAACAGTCGACCAATCATCCGAACAGTCAGTGATTCTCTTTGTCTCCTGACTCATCATTGGAGCTGTTTATCTGTCTCTCTCTCCACGTTGCCTGGCTGTCTTTTCAGATGCTCGAGACAGACAGAGACTGATAACAGCCGAAGATGTCTCCTCAAGGATCATATGTTGAAATGTGACAAGAGACTTAAAGAAGCATAGAACACAAAGGCATTCAAACGCTTCTATTCCAGTAGTCCTCTTCTTCGTCCTCTTCTTCTTCTTCCTCTACTTCACTACTTTCTATTCTTCCTCAATGTCAACTACTTCCCAGCCCTTTTCTGATTCTTCTTCCACTACTAGATTTTCTGCTTCATTGTCTTTTTTTACATTTTCTTCTCCCTCAAGGTAAACTTCTTCTTATTCTTGTATCTTTTTTCCACTTGTTCTCCTTGCTTCAATTATCTTCTTCCTCCTCTTCATCTCTTTAAATGTTCTCTTGCATTTTTACCTCTTAAACTTCTCTTTCTCCTACTTGCAGCAGCATTTGCTAAAACTGAAATTATTGACAAGCAAACCTTCTTCTTGTTCTTGCTCTTGTTTTTGTTCTTTATCTTCTTGTACTTGTTTTTTTACTTGTTGTTCTTGTAGTTAATCCTCTACATATTGTTCTATTTCTTGTTGTCCCTTTTCTGTCCTTGGTTTTTCTTTCTCTTGTCTTGTCTTTCTTGTTCTGCATTTTGTTCTTATTTTTTCAGGTCTTTTTCTTGTTCCTCCTTCTCCCCTTCTTCTTGTTGTTGTTCTTCCGTGTCTTCTTTTTTAATGCATTCTATTTCATGTTCTCATTCTCATTCTTATTCTTGTTCTCATTCATGTTCTTATTCTTGTTCTAATTCACATTCACATTCTTATTATCGTTCTCCTTCATGTTCTTGTCCTTCTTCTATTATTTGTCCTCTTGATGGACAGGGTCACAGCCTTGGTGGGCGGAGTCTTCTTATTTTAACCTCCTGTCTGCGCTCTGTTTTAGCTCTGAGGGTGACTTTAGCTTCTTTCCACCTTTCATATTTGTCTCTGTCACAGTCAGAAGTTAAACCGGGGGTTAGCCGGCTGTCAGAATGATCTGTTACCATTGTCCCTATAAAAAGCTTATCTGTAATGGTCATGAGGACATTAGACTCTCACAATAAGAAGAAAGAGAATCAATGAGGAGTATTTAAAAAGATATGGCCTCCATTAGACTCGTCTTTTGTTGGCTGCTGAATAGAGGTGACTGTGATTAGTATTTGAGCAAAATGTAAAACTCACTTTTACTTCCTTTCTGTCAGTTTGGGTCGTGCTCTAACGTCGACACAGCTTTTGTCGTCTTTATTCATCCTGTTATTCCTCCTCTTGAAATAAATGAGATTAAAGGAAGTGTTTTCATGAGGTGATGTGAAGAGTTAGAGGTAACATCGATTTGAAAGCTTTTTTGATGTTTGGCAATCTTGTGCCTGATTTGGAGCTTCCTGTCTATTAGTTTTAATGTATTCTCTCTCTCACACTGTGCTGGCTCTCGCAGAGAAACATTAAACGCAAGTGACCGACTTCCACTTGAAAATTTAAACAGACTGAAATGCAGTTTTTACATTTTTGGAGCCAAACAGAGGAGACTGCTTACCTTATATTGCCTTCATGCTTGGGGAATTAACTTTCTGTTGACTTGTTCAACTCCTCATGAACCAGTTTAACAGAACTCAGGATGACTGTTTGGATAGAGGGAAGGGTTTTCCTAGATAATGTAAGAGTGTAGGCCTTTTATTACAGACATAACACAAACACATTTAATGACTGTAGTCTGTAAGGAGCAATGCATTTGTTATTTAAGAACAAATGTGCAGGAGGTGACTCACAGTGAGGATATTTTGGCATGAAGGCTGCAGCATGTGAAGAGGCCACCCTAAGGAACTGGAGGGAACAAATAATGTGGGATATATGAAAATAAATCTGAAAAAAAAAAAACCCTTCCTTTTAGTGCAATTTATATCAAGTGTAACAATTGAAACTCAGAATTATTCTTTAATCTGGTATTTCTTATTTATTTATTGATCAGGCATATCTTTTGATAGACTTAAATCACTTGAATTAAACTGACGTGCTAGCTTATTTATAAGTTCAGCGCTCTAAATTGGATTCAATGTTTGTCTTTTTATTTTCAAGTTAGGATTAAATGATTGTTTAAATAATACAGCACAGTATGAGGGTCATGTCATAGAAGAAAAAAACATCTTGATTTAAGGCCACTATAATTTTTGGTTACTTATACTATAGAAGAAGATCAGAAGAGCAGTTGCCTGCACTTAAAGGTGACATATCACGCTTTTTTCATCAATATATATTGGTCTAAGAGGTCCCCAAAACACGTCTTTAAAGTTTATGCTCAAAAAAACACTTTGAAATCAGATTTTGGCATGCCTTAAAAACCCTCTTCTTCAGTCCTCCTCAGAACACTCTGTTTTCTCTCTGACCACACCCCCTCAGAAAGTAGATGTGCCCTCGGCTCTCCAGAACGTTGATCTAATGTTAACATGTTGGCTGAATATACACGGCTGCTAACAGATCGCGTTACCTCAACCCTCTGAATCTCATCCAGAATCTGATCCTGACAGAGAGGCGCCTGCATGCAGCAGGACCTTTCTGAACGATTGGTCACAGATTTAGTGTTTCTTGTTGTTTTATTTATCAGTATGTCGACGTGTGTCTTGGTACACAGCTACGAACATGTAGCTTTGTGGCTATGCTAACTAGCGCTAGCACTTATCCATGATAAATAAAAATCATCCACTAGATCTTCGAATCTGCAGATATGGGGAGTAAAACCGACCTCTGGCAGAAAGGCAGCGGGACCTTTTCTGAGGGATTGGTCACAGATTATGTTTCTTGTTGTTTTATTTGTCAGTATGTCCACGTGTGTCTTGGTACACAGCTACGAACATGTAGCTATGTGGCTATGCTAACTAGCACTAGCACTTTTCCATGATAAATAAAAATCATCCACTAGATCTTCAAATCTGCAGACGTGGGGAGTAAAACCGACCTTTGTGTTTATTAAGACAGCCTACAACTAGCATGCCTCCCTCCTAAGCTCCTTGTTAGCACACGTGTGCAGGGAATGAAAAACGGAGGAGGGGTTGAGTTGTATTTTATACAGTCTCTGGGCAGAACAAGCTCCGATCTCTGACTCCTTGACAGACCGGATATTGTTGTGACGTAACAAAAACATGGAAGTCTGAAACGGCTCGTTTCACACACATTTACAGAAAGGTGTAGAAATCAAAACAGGGGCAGAATGGATTTTTTTCATTCTCGGGGGGTTTGTAGACATGCCAGGGACACATATTTCCGGTAGAGAACCATTAAAAAGTCGATTTTGCATGATATGTCACCTTTAAATGAGGAACTTAGAGCATCATCTGAAGTTCTACTTTAGTATGAGTTCCATTATTAACTTGAATACCCAACACTTTAGCATTATGATCAGCGTTGTGTTTTCATTAGCTTCAGGTTTCTTAACCGATTGTATAAGAAAGCGAGTATCTCCTGAAGAAGAGCAGGCTAACAGCTAACCTGTGCGTGTTTCTGCAAACCACAGTTTGGTCGCCGTGGCTGGCTCTTCACAAATACAACTAATATTATATTCTACATAGAGGTATATCAAAGCTTGTAATTATGACTTCTCTCTTGTAAGATTACAACTTTATTCACCTAAGATTATGACTTTTTTCTCACAAATTTAGGACTTTTTTTGCTAACATTATTCTTGCAAAATAATATAAATTAGAATTGTAATATTATGACTTTATTCTCATTCAATTAAGACTTCATTTTGGTAATACTATCACTTCATTCTCAAAATTTTAATTTTCTTGTAAATGCAACTTTTTAAGTAAATTTGTGACCTCTTTCTCTTTCAACTTTATTCTTGTAAAAAAAAAAAAAAGTTTATATTTGTTATATCAAGACTTTTTTTGGGTAATATTACAACTTTATTGTCAAAATCACAGCTTTTTCATCCTTGATGTGGCTTTTTTTCCTCTTTTGGGGACACTTTTCTCTTAAATGTAAGACACCTTTTCTAGATATTTTCTCATTTCTCCTTTTCTTTTTCTTTCATTTATTAGAACTTTATTCTCAAACCCTATTTTTACATCCGTAGCGTGGCTGTAGTCATAGGTTGTACTTCACACATCTCAGGCATTTACATTCTCAAATATCTCCAACAGATTTTTGAAAGATTTGAAACAGTCAACGCAGCCAAACACCACAACAAACATACCTTGAGCTACAGCTTTGTCAGGAATAAATCAGAAGAGCATCTGCTTTAACTGTTTACAGAGCAACACAAGATGTTCAAATAAACCCACTCAACACTTACTCTGATGGAGGAGAGGAAGGTTTGCAATCTGTTCCCTCTTATCCTTCTCTCCTTCGTGCTGTCATCAAGCCCTTGCTGGCAGAACAAGTTGAACATCCATCAGAATCTCAGTGTCAGAACATCAGGAAACTGCTCTCCCTTTCTACCATTTTTAAAACGTGAGGCTTTTCTCCTTCTGTCTTTCTGCTCTCTGCTCGATCTTTCACACCAAATGACTCAATGTTGCCTGAGTGTGCTGATCTCTCTGCAGAAGTTCTGTCGAGTGGGAATGAAACCATAGGCACATTACAAAGAAGTCCTCTTTGCTTATGTGACATATTTCATGAACAGCGGGATGAAGCGGAGGTATTCTGTGTCAGAAAAAGCTTCTGAGAAACATCTGTCAGTTTGTCAGCACTTAAAAAAACTTAGCAGAAATCCACTTCTGCTGAGCTTTGATACTGGTCTTCATGACATCTGAAGAAATTGTGTTTGCATCACCTTTTAAAGCTTGTCAGTGGAGTTGAGTTGATTTATTTACATAAAGGTTGTAGATCAGTAGAAGAAATAAATGGGACTATTTTTCCAGCAGAAATGCTCAGATTAAGAAGTGTTTGTCCCTACATGCAACGTGCAGCTCTGTTATGTGCGGCACATTATGCCCCGATGCCATCGTACATACTGAGCTGATCATCTATATTGTCCTCTCTGTCAAATCTCCTTCATAATGATGATGGAAGGTCTATACTGACCTCAATCCTGCAGGTATGTGGAGATATATTAATGAGCTGAAGCTGATAAATTACCCTGAACACACTCTTTTAAATTTTAGACCATCACTGGGAGCATGAGTGTCCTGCTTAGCATTTTGCCTTGCTGTGAAATATCCCAAATTTTAGTGCTGCAGCTTCTAAAATCAGCAGAGTATAAAACATTCAGTCTGAATGATTTTATTTGTCCTTGAGAGCCTGTGCAGTTCTCATAAGTGTTGAGGCACATGGACAGCGTTCAGTGTGAAGCAGGAGAAAAATGGAACCAAATGACCCAAAACCTGGACCCAACACAGCCTTCATAATGACCTGTCAGACAGCAATGACGGGCGAAATTTTCAAAATTGCACATTTTCTCCTGCCTCTCTGTGCTGTTAGAGCAGTGGGGAATGGTTAAAGGCCCCGTGCTAGCAATTTTATTCTCAAAGCTCGGCTAGGACGGTCCTTTTTGAAGCGTTTTTATTTGATTTGTTGAGAATCAAAAAATATTCTCGGCAGAAAAGGAGAAAATAAAAAATATCATGTTTTTGAGGCCAACACGTGACTTTATAAACACATCCAGTCCTTTTATTCCCTAAAGGGACAACTTGTGCCTTCATGAACTCTACACATCTGCACATAGAGTCATAAGGCCAGGCATACACTGTGCCATTGTATTTAATGTCCCGATAGAAAGTTAAGTCACACTGCAGGAGTGTATCTTTTATGACGCACGACCAAAACTCACTATTTGTGTGAACACAGTATGTGTTAGATCAGGATGGAGCTTTGACTAAATGTTGACTTCAATAAAGTTTAAAACCTCCGTAAACTCTGAAGTAGAAGCTGGAAAATACAACTTGAAAAACAAGTATAAAGTGCAGTTATCACCTTTATGATATGTCAACAAAAACTGACAATGTAGAAGCATGATATGTGGTAGTGCTCTTGCATTGATTTGCATTAAATTGCATGGGTGATTGCATAGCTGTTATCGGCTCTTGTACCCCATTCACTGCACAGCAAACAACACTCGATCAAGCTGAAATTCTGCCCTACTAAGTCAATTGTGTGGCGTAGAAATTGGTCGGAATCAGACCTAATTTGCACACTGTATGTACGGCCTAAGTTTTGTCGCCACACACTGAGCAAAGGCAAAAACAATGAAGTAGTCGTACAAGATTAGCATCACATTGATGAAAATGATGTATTGCAAAGTGGAGGTTAGGGAACATTTGGGGTTACACCCTTATTTAATCTAGTTATCATGTTGCTCGTCCCTCCAAAGCAGCCCAGCCTAGCTGTAGGATGTTTCCTATGGACCATGTGGGCTGATATCTTTTTGGTATTTTTTTAAGTGATGTCTCTCCCTTTTGAAATATACCTTTCTATTATTGTTCTGTTCTGATCAGTTTCAGATGTTTTTTTTTGCATTGGTCATTTTTAGTTGATGCCGCAAGGTAAACTTGATAAGTGCAATGTCTGTTGTTGTGCCTGGACTACTTATAATTTATTCATGAGTCTGAGTGAACTCACATCCACATTAAAGCTTCTCGCAATTTATGAAAACAAAAACCGTGCAGAACCGCCAAAACCAAAGGAAGTCCATTGTCTGACCTGCTTTTCATACCGTGAGTACAACAGCTTGTCTCTGCCTTTTCTCAGAAAACTGTGAAATGTGAGAGCAGTGTAACATTCTTATCTGCAGCCCGGGAGCCGATTGAGGTCAATCTGTGATTTGCTGCTTTGGCCCCGGGGACTGGCTGTGATATCACCAAAGGGCTCACAGTTTCCCTCAGCTCCCTGCATGTTTTCATATCTTCAAACGCTTCGTCTTTGCCTCCTGCTAGGACATCATATCAAGAGCATGGTGTTGATATTGTCTGTTTTTCGCATGCTGCTGAAAATAAGCGAGACGATCTCCCCTCTGGGCTGCAGATAATTTATTCTCTTCCATCTCCTGCTGCTTAAAACCGGCAAAATGCTGCGCTAATGTCATTTTCTTGTTCACCTGGTGTGATGTTATGGAAACTTGACTACCTGACAGCATGAGGCCTGCTCTGGGCTTTGGTTTAATGATCATCATCAGGGAGCTGTCAGTCGATTTGTCAATCAAACAGTCAGATGGAAACTTCTCTGTGAACGCCTGTTTCTCTGCATTTCAAAAGCGTGAGGTGGCAGAATGTGAAACCGCTGCATGCTTGTTCAGGGGATAGTTTCCAATCAAGAGAGCAATGATACCCAGCAGTTTGTCGTCCGTCTCACTCGTGTGGTTTGGGGGCGTTCAGGGGCTTGTGAGGTTGTAGGAAAATGGTTACCAGTCTTAAAATGTGAGATCGTTTTTACAGATTTTTCTGTGTTTGTGTCAGAGACTTCAGTTTTCATGCAGTCAATCAAAATGTTTAAATGTACTTACTTTTTACTTTGTACCTTGTAAAGCACTTTTGCCAACACTGTTTTTTTTTAAATGTGCTATATAAATAAAGTTGACTTGACTTGACTTGAAATATGACAGCCACAAAAAAAAAAAAAGGTCTTAACCTCAGCCGTAGGTAACAGAATGTTTGATTTTTGAATGATGAGTCAAACCAAAAGAGGGGATGTTATGTAGTTCCCTGTAACAAATCAAATCTAGTTTTCATTAAGTTGAGTCATAAGCTGTGTCTCTATTCAGGGACCAAATCCTCCAAAGGATGTTTTTAGACTGAATGCGTCACAGCGGCAGAAAAAACACTGCCCGAGTCTTCCTCAAATTTAAGCATTTAAAGAAATGAGATCCAAAGGATATACAGTTGGATCCTCTGCTGTCAGCTGGATTTCTCCAATAAGCAAAAGCCTCCTGGGGGAAAAAGACTGAACAGCAGAGTGAGAAGCATCGATCTCTGGTGATGCATCTTCATTTTGTTCAACAGATTGTTAAAAAAGCAAAACATTTCTGTCTCACAGATGTGTCAGTGTTATCAGCTGAACTTGTCAAAGGCTCCAGAAGACCTGGGTAAGCGATAACAGCTGCTGATGCAATCTGAGGTTCTTCTTAGACCAGACTGATAATACAGGCACACAGTGGTTGCACCTGGGGCTGCATGTGATTGTTATTTTAATTTTAATTCATCTGCTGATTGTGTTTTGATCTTTAAAACAGAAACCTGTATAAAGGTCTCCACCTTAGTATCCCAAATTCAACCCCCAATTTATTTTTTAGTTTTGGATGTAGTCTCAGTGATGTCACACATTTACTTTTGACACAGAGTTTTGGAGCTTATCGATGGCAGTCACCATATTGGAAATGCTGACTAAACCTAACTTTCGGTCGACCTAGCAAGAGGCAAAGGGTCGGAGTTAAGGCGGGTCTTTGGCCTCCTCACGAACAGCTACAGTGTGTCCTCCTGTCAGTCAAGTCAGTTGTGCTCCTAATTATGCAAAACTTGTAACTTAATATTTTAAAAACTAAAAAATTAGATAAGAAAACAAAACCTTTGTCGTACCAGGCTGTTAACATGTTTATTCCTACTGTAAAGATCGGCTTTTTTTGAATGGGTGTGTATGTGACTTTTGGGACTTTTTGAGCCAGCCTCAAGTGGACACCTGAGGAACTGCAATTTTTAGCACTTCCTCATTGGCTCATACTCAGCATGGATAATGGTTCATAAACAATAACAATGGCTCCTGCTCTGTTTGCAAACGTATGACTTGGTGGAAAATGATCTTTGGGTCGACTGATACAGTGTGTTCATTTTCACTATGAATGTAACATTTGGTATGAAGGATTTTTTTTTATCAGTTTGATGTTCTTTCATAAAGTTTACAACAGGAGATAATCAAGGGAAACTGCTAGAGAAATTATAGCAAGCATTGAAACTTAAATTGTAAAAGTGGGAGAGGGTAGCAGGCCACAAATATTTAATTTTGAGGGGTCCATGTCTTTATTTTCCATATAAAAATTATGCCTTTTGATCATTATCTGTTTTTTTTTTTTGGATATGTTGATATGTATTTTTTATGGATCCACTTTTTGACAGAACATTTTTCGAGATCTAAACTTGCACAGAGCGCAACTTTACTTCCATAACAGGGTTTTCGTCACTATTTATTTATTTTTTTTGCTTGTTGCCATAATTTCACTTACCTGTGTGTTTATATATGTTTGTGTGTGTGTGAGAGGGGGTAATACCATTACCTTTGGTTTGATTCCTCTGATTTGATCAGCAGCAGCTTCTGGGTTTCATATTCCCGCTCTAATGACATCGACCATCAAAGACAGCTAAAGAGGAGAGTGGACAGTGTTCCTTGTTTGTCACACAGCCTGTCTGACGTTAATTCACTTTTACCTGCTGCACTCGCATCTCACAGAGAGAAAGACAGGGACACAACGTGCCTGGAATCACTCACGGTGCATCAGAGGGAACTGTTGCTTTGTAAAACTCAGCCTGCTGTAATATGAAGCAGTTTAAGTTAAAAGTTTATAGATGTCAGCTGTTTACGGTCAGTTATTGTTGGAGCTAGTTTGCTCAGTTTCCTTTTTTTAGATCAGCTTTGGTGTAAATTAAAGTCACATTATTTGGATAATTTTTTTTAACTTAATTACTATGATGACTAAAATAGACTTTATTATATGACTATAATAAAGTGTATTGAGCCTAATTATATTCGTATTATGTCTTGTCGTATTGTGTCAAACAGTACCATATTGTATTGTAGTGTATTGTATGCGGCATGGTGTCGCATTGTATATTGCTGTGTCATATCGTACAGTACCGGATGGTATGCTATAGTAACCCTAAACCTATAGTATGATATGGTATCATATAGTATAGTATGCTGTGGTGTAGTATGGTATGGTATCCTGTAGTATGGTATGGAATCGTATGGTATGGTATGGTATTGTATGGTATGGGTTAGTATTGTACTGTGTGGTATTGTATGGAATGGTATGGTATGGTATGGTTTAGTATTGTGTTGTATTGTATTGTATGGTATGGTATGGTATAGTATAGTATGGTATGGTATGGTATGGTTTAGTATTGTATTGTATGGTTTAGTAATGTATGGTATGGCATGGTATGGTATGGTTTGGTTTGGTTAAGTATTGTATTGTATTGTATTGTATGGTTTGGTATGATATGGTTTAGTATCATATTGTATGGTTTAGTATGGTATGGTAGAGTATTGTACTGTACTGTACTGTATGGTATGAAATTGTATGGTATTGTATTGTATTGTATCATATCTTATTGTATCGTAGTGTAGCATATGGTAGCATAGTGTAACATTGTATTATTCTATAGCATTGGCACATGTGATCAGATTCATTACCTTTTTAACCAATTCCCAACCTATTTGGAAATCAATTTTTGCTTCTGTTAATTCTCAAAGATAAAACTGAAAATTATCTCATCCGAGCTCCTTAAATGTGAATATTTGTTAGTTTATATTCTCTATGACATTAAACTGAATATTTAAGTGCAATTTCTGGCAATCTGTGAGCCAAACAACCAATGGAGCCCTTTGGAAAATGATGGTCACATAGATGGTATCCTTGGTTGCAACCCTGTAGGTGATACCAAACTGAGGTGTATGCTTGTCAATAAAAAAAAAGTGACAAGGTTGAAGCAATAACTTCCATGTACTAAGACAACCTTAAAGTGTATTATTGCACATATTCCCTAACTTTAAAGCATTGTGTAAAGTTGGTTGAATCATTTGGTATATTTTTCAGACACTCTGCAGCCAATCAAAAGCAAGTTTTCCCCAACCCTTCATTCCTCACCTAGGCTGCAGTTTTCTAGTTATAGCCACCACTGTGTGTGTGCGTGCGTGTGCATGTGTGAGTGTGTTTGACTCTGTGCAGCATTTATTATTTAATCAGTTCTTTCAATAAAAGCGGCTGCAATAAACTCTGGAAGGGCGGCTGACTTTTTGGCTGCACTTCAGCCAGTGTACCTTCTTTCCCCTGATAAAAAAAGGCAGTAAAAACTTTACAACTCAGCCTATGTTATTCATGGTAAACTTTTAAGTATTATATGGGTAAAACAATCAGGGTGGTAGTTTTTTAAAGGTTAAGCTTAAAAAACAGCTCGAGTGAACATGAATGTGCTGTTGCTCATAACCTTTATTTGTATTTTACACACCATCCAAACCGTGTCCATTACCTCAGCAGGGTGTGTGTCCTAGTTTAGCTCTGATGGTGCATTAAGATGAGCTGAAGGGTCTGTTTCATGTCAGGACTTTAATGGATGTTCTTCTAGTAGAGAGAACAGAGTGTCTGGAACAGGTGATACTCACAGAGCAAACAATATCACAGTATTTATGACCTTGAGGGACAATTTCAGAGGATGAATTGTGGCACTTTCACAACTTGAACTTAGCACAAAAAGTAAGGAAATTTGTGTAATTATTTTGTTGCTGTAACAATGCTTCTTGGTAACAAATCTAATACTGCTGGAAAGCCTGTTTATTTGCCCTTTAAATGGCGCCACATTTATAAGGAACATGCATTTGTGGGATGAACAGCAGATCTGTGGGCTGCACCCGTGAAAAATTGGCCAAATCTTCTCTGGCAATGGCAAACAGCTTATTCTGCCATTGACTTTTGTTTTGTGTTATTTGGTGGTTTGGATGATTGAAGTCTGAAGAAACAAGATGTATTGGCCATTTAACTACTTATTACTTTAACAAACAAGAGCCTCTGTAGCAATTGGACATGGCAAGAAATAAAGGTATCATTGTTTCGAATATTATGATTATATATTTAGTTACCCTTTACAATGACGGATATTAGAGATGTGTAGTAGTTACATGAGTTGTGTAGTTACTAGTGATTGCTGTATGCCTGTGTTGAGGTGATTATTCTTTGTTCATATACTTGTCTGTGCAGAACAATCATTAGAAACATATTATGTTCCTTATAAAAGTGATTTTCCTCCCTGTTTATGCAATTGTCTTCGTTCTGTATTATGTCTCAGGTATACTGTATGGCTTTTTGTTCAAAATAAACTCATTAAAATGTCTTGAGAATCCTAAAGTTGTGAAAATCAGGCTTACTCCTCTTAATACCCTCAGACACATTAGTCTTACTTTTTCTCTTCACCTTACAAATTCTTAAATATTTAGTCCATCATGCAAAACAGCATATTACACCATGCTGAGACTCTGTTAAGCTGTCAGTTCTTCAGCATCTGCTGTCTGTCTTCTCTGAAAGCCTTAACAAGGGAAAAAAAATGCTGACAGCTTTTCTTTGAAATTCAGCCAAAATAATTTGAAACCCTGCTGCTAATCCTCTTGTGATCAACCTTTGGATGCTGATCCAGCCTTTACGAATCATTAGCTTTAAACCAATTTGCTGCGTTTAAGACATTCACAGCTCATGCCTCTTTTTACACAAACTCTCATCATCCTGATTCTCACTCTGAGTTTCGTTTAGAGATCATGTTTTAGAGGAAATGTACATGTCAGTGCTGAAATCATTGTGCTGGAAAGTTTGCTTTGCATCTAAAGGTGTCAAAATCAGCAGCTCAGAGATTCATTTGTTCGCCTGAATGCCTTTCAGAGTCGTTCAGAATCGATTTCAGACGAGTTGTAACGGACATCCTCTGTTCACACGCACACTCATGCCGCTGTGGTGACGTGAGGACAGAGAGTGATGCTGTCGGAAGTGATTATACTGCATGTTTCCTGTCCATGTTTTTAGCAGTTATGTAGATGTTGAGGCGCCAGAGGATAGTAGCATGAGGTCGGCTGCTGGCTGACACATTGATTTGTGTTCTATAAGACGATGAAGCTCACTGCTAGGGCTGCAGACCTGAAGACATACTTACCAGCATTTATAAAGTAATAGGTAAGAACATGCTCCGTACTTGAAACATGCAGATTCATGGGAATTCTGTGAGGTGTCATTTTCTGTGCGAGTGTGCATGTGTTTGCATGCTAAGTGACTGAAAAGAGCAGATTTTTATCAGGAGAAGCTTGTTTTTGCTGCGGTAATGAAATATCCGTGCATTGTCAAGAGTGCTGTTTAAAGGAAGTGGTCTGAATAACCTCAGTCTCTTCGTAGATGTTCTTTCCAATGTACAGCACACCTCTGCTTAGCTGGGTTCACAAGCTTCTGCTTTAGACTCATGGTTGATAAAGTTGCTGCGTTTCAAGTGAATTTGCAAAGATTTCCACTGACTCACTGAAGAAAAAGTTTGCAGCTTTCTCATTGGATGTCTTAAAAGGGATAAGAAGCAAAGGTGGGTTGTTTTTAGTATGCTGAAGGTGAAGGTTTCGATTCTTAGAAGGAAAAAAAAAGGGGCTTTTGTTCATGAATAAAGAAAGCTGCGCTTTATCAAGGTAACTGTAGCAAGTCAAAAAAAACCCTGCTTCTTCTTCCTCTCCTCTCTATCAGTGTCTCGTTACGCTGCTGGGGTCTACCAGTAGCACAGAGGAAGCGGTTAACCTTGTTGGAGGATGTTTGGCGGCTCACAGAGTAAATGGAAAATTTAGACTGCAACCCATGTTTTTAGTCATTTAGATAAAAATTGAAAAAGTAGACCTCCATTCTCAGAGAACAACATTTGTCCGCTTCTCCTGAACCCTGAAAGGCATCATTTTGTTGGAGTGTGCATCCTGTAAATGGAAGAAAGTGGAGCGATTATGAAAATGACATTTTGCTTTCTTTGCCGATTCACCTTGTTGGCAGAACGGAAACGATATTTCATCGACATCTTTTGGCGTTAAATTGAAATCACAGGAACACTTTCAGGTGGAAAAGGAGTGGAAATAAATTGCTAAAAATAAGTATTTATTCAGTATCGGTTGGTTGGTTTGATCTTCTGTCTCTTAAACTAGGCCACCAAATGCATCTCTTTGCACTTTGATGTGGTGCATCAGACCAGTGCTCGCTTTGAAATGTCAAAGTTTCCCCTGTGCATCTTTCCAGAGATTTACTAGAAGTTTAATGCAGCTTCAAACTACATCCACATTTTATTTGCTGATGTGTTTATAGTTGCAGGTTGTAAAGTTTGTGGCAGATTTTTTAAGCAGTTTCTCTCCCTCTCCGTCTCCTCACTCAGGTTTACCGCCTGCTAAGAGGATGATGATGACAGTGATGATGGGAGGAGGCCACGGCCGAAGGTGCAGCCCCCGCTAGAGTCACACTCTCACCTCCAACTTCCCTCCTCTCTGCTACCATCCAGTGCTCCTCCCTCCCCCCCGTTCTGGTGCCATGGCCAACCACCTGGAGTTGATCCAGGAGCTGCAACAGCTGGACAAGGTGCCAAGTCTAGAGAGGCTGCGGGCGGCCCAGAAGCGGCGAACCCAGCAGCTGAAGAGATGGGCCGTGTACGAGAAGGAGATGCAGAACAAGAAGAGGAAGGCCGACAAGAAGGGACGCAACGCCAACAACCTGCAGCAGTCGGAGAGCAAGAGGCGTGTGTCGTTCGCTGCCAGCGTGGCTCTGCTGGAGGCGTCGGCCAGGAATGACCCAGATGAAGGTAAAGGATATTTATGATGCTGGCGAATGAGAAAACAGACAGATTTATGAACACACAATCTACACAAGTGCTTCTAACACATGTGAGCAATATACACACTGAATGTAACCTCAGTAGATTTATGTTCCTGTGTAACAAGGCAACACAAGAAAAATATGTGCCGGTGTCTCTCGTCAGCTCAGAGTCAGAGCTAGCACAAAGCTCAGTGACCGCACATTTGAATGATTACTCTAATTTCAGCCTCACCTCGCTACTTCATCCTGATACAAAATGCCAAGGTCAGGGAAACGATTAGCACGGCCGGCACACTTACACTGCTGCTGCAACTCAGTTCATTCGAGCTGAATTTGTTCTGCTATGCAACTGTTTTATCATCAGGAAATAATGGAGTTGTCACAGTGAGATGAAGCTCTGCCAGTCTTTTAATTAAAATTTCTACGGCTGGTGGCCCCCTCCTATTTGGAGATAATAATTGTTTTCCTCCAGTACAAACAGTCCCTGGATGCTGTGCTGTGCTAACAGTGTGTCAGTGATGCAGGGATGATAACAGGCTGCTTATCATTTAGATATGACATCTAATTTATCTTCACTTCAACTTGAAATAAGAACAAACTCTTTTTAAAGGTTTAATAGAGTCCTTGGCCCTGCTACTGAACAGTCTTTAGTCTTGCTGCTTGTTTCTACTGATACAGAAGCAGCTGCAAGGCTCAAGTGTACCCACACTTATTCTCACTGAGCAGTAGCAGCTCTGCATGACATATACACACATGCACGTGCACACATATGCACATGGGATGTGAAGTGCCCTACATGAGCTCCAGCTGGAGTGAGAGAGCTGCAGTGCCTGCTGGATTTTACCATCATGTGTAACCCAAATAAAGACCTGATGAAACCAGCATGTGATAGAGGGATGTCAACTCATTGGGTAAAAATCTGAAACAGAAAAAGTTTCTTCAGTTCTGGCAATTTTGCTGCTGATCCTGCTGTTGCTTTGTTACATTAAGACAGAAGTGTTGTTGTGTTGAAAGCATTTGACGCTGCTGTGTGATTATAAAATCCCCAGAAAGTCTGCTGAGCTGTTTAGACTTTGAACCAGGATGTTGTAGCTGTTTGTGATTGTATAACTGTTTCGATTTCTTAAAACAAAAACATCAGGTATCTTTGATGAAGCAGCATTTTCTCATTACTGACACTTCCAGGAAATGTCAGTGCAGCTACAGCTCTTATTCTTGGATGGTTGATGAAAAACAACTCACTAACATCATCTTTTAAGAATTGTAAGCAAAACATTCCTCATAGTTAAGATCAGATTAATATTTATACTGAGGCAAGACTTTAGACATTTGCTGCTTATCAAGTTTAGAGAATAAAGGAAGTCGTAGACTGCTGTGTATAATTTTTTATTTCAGTGAAAGATATTTGACCTTCGCAGCATATCCAAATGCTTTTTCTACAACATTTGAAGTCCATCGGGCTTCAAGTTTAAAAATGCAGTAAAGAAAATAAATCATGATTTATGGAAATATATTGACCAGTGTTTTTCCAGCCTGCAGAGTTGGCCAATCTAAAAGTGATACTATGAAATGAAGGCAGAATTACACACATTAATATAATACCTACCTGTTGCTGACCGTGTTCATTCATTTGACACTTTTAGCAACCAGTGTTTCCCCTACCATTATACTGGGGGGGCGGGGCGCCCCCCCAAACAGCGGCCCCCGCCCCCCTTGGAAGTTCAGTAAATTTTATTTTCTATATAGCGCCAGATCACAGCAGAAGTAATTCAGGGTTACCGCTCTTATAGAACAGGTCTTAAACTTGTTCTTTTATTAAACAGACTAAATATCCTTATGTTATTGATCTTATTTACATGACAGGATGTCATTATGCTCATCTGCTCTCTTTATCAAGCATGGCAGTTCCGCCCCGACTTTTTTGCAGGCTAGGTTATTTCACTTCACAAAAGCAAAAGTGTTAAAAGAGTGAAATATTGACGATTTTTAAACCCTGATACCGATATCTGATCGACTGCATGAATTATTAAAAAATTCGCAAAGTCTGTCTCCCCCCAAGGCTGTAAACCTAGGGGAAACACTGGCAACCATATGCATTAAGGAGCACTGATTTATTTTAAGCCAATAAGCAGACCTCAGCTCCTCCAAAGCACTTCTGCGAGAGTGCTTTGGAGGAGTCTTCCTTTTATAGTCTTCCTGTCTGAACTTGTATCGTATCGTATCGTATCGTATCGTATCATATCGTGTAATTAAGTAGTTCCCATCCTTATATTTGTGAAATGTGAATCATAAACATATGATTCATCATGTTTTGTCATCATGACTTTGTTCACATTAATGCTGTTTATACAAATCTCTATAAATGTGCCAAGTAACATCGCTCTTTGTTCACCATTGGACACATTGAGGGCACAGTTTTTCTCGCTCTGGTTAGAGCATGACTGATATGCAAAAACTTTGTCAGTTTTCCTCACTGCTGATGGTGCTGGGGCATAGGAAGGTCTGCTCTCTGAGTGCTGTTTAATGAGGGTGACCATGAAAAAGGCAGAAAGATAAAAAGAGAGGGAGACAGGGTAGAGTGTTGCCCACACAGCTCCGGTGGCAGCTGGCTAACTCAGGAGCCTGATAATCTCCTCTCTCGCTCCCTCTGGTCCCCAAATGCTCCATCAAGCATCGTGACTCCACACGCTACACTGCTCCGGGCACACTAGTCACACTCTACAGGCTTACTTTACAGAAATATAATATGACAGCATGCATTCTCTGTTATAGTTGTTCTAAAGGAGGTTATGTTAAAGTAGAAAAGGAAACTGAATGTCGATCATGATTGGGAGAAAGCTGAGCATCTGAGAGAAACCGTGCACTCATGTTGATTCTGTTGCTGTAAATCAGAGCTAGACTCAAGACCCACATCTGCAAAAACAAAGACCAATACACAAAAAAGAGCTGTTATAAGTTACAGATGGATTTTGAGATTAAAGGGGCCATATATCGCCTCTTTTCATGCCAGTGGAGAAAGTAAAAGAGAGGGAAGGAAGTGAAAACATCAACACAGAGACAGACATCAGCTCTGACCTGAGGCTGACTCAGCCGGCCTCCAGGCTTTGATAAAGTGAGAGTTTGGATCGGCTGCACTGACTCCTGTTTAATCCCTTAACGGCGGAATTGAATGAGATGTTTCCTGCGTCGTCTCTATGGGTGCAGTCAGCATCACTGGGATGACCTGAGGGGATGTGTGTGAGAGCACACTGTGTGTGTGTGTATTCATTCGTATGCATGCTTTATAGATGCGGTATTTGCTGTTTTTTAATAAGCTTTGTTGTATTTTGAGCAGAAGATGGATCTGTGAACTATGCAGGTTTGTGTGTCTGTGTTTAAACCTGTGTGACTCTTTCTTCTCTGAGGCTAGAGCATCCCTGTCATTATAACTTCCTCCCTGGGAGCTGTGGGAGCCGACTCATCAGGCCGTGAGGACATGCAGATGTAGTAAAGCCTCAGAGGGCACAGTGTGTTTTGCAGTCATGTGATGCAGTAAGCAAAAAAGTAAGATATGAATATATTTGACTGCATGAATATTCAGAAGCTTTTCTTGATGTTGCAGAAGAATCTGTGGTGTTCACCTCACCACAGAAACACTCAGGACACTTTTATTTGAGGGGACAAGAAACAAGGAGATAGCAGGCAGTTGGCCAATATGATAAACCTACCATGTGTAACGACACTGTTGTCACAGGGATGATGATATAACGTTATGAAAGTGCTACCACTTAAAGCTCCTTTGAGGACATTTTCCCTGATTATGAAACAGGCTGAAGTGAACCCTTATGTCTCCTTATGACCTTAAAGACACTGTGAGGAGTTTTTAACAGCCTGAAATAGTTTGACCTACATAGTAAACTGAGATTACAAGTGACAAGATTGGTTATTTCTATTTACTGAGTTTTAGTGCCTGTGTTCGGCCCGGATTAACCTTGAAAAAGAAGAGTCGATATTTGGCACTGAACCAGAATGCATGTTGAGAACTCTGCTGGTAAGATTGGCAATGAGAAGTAAGTTAAGGAGCAGGGGGAGTTATTTTTTGTTAGATAATTGTCTTTTTTGTAAATGTTTTGTACTCATGCCTGATACTGGAGCTAAATGTTTTCTGTTTAGAGAATATAAACCATTTCAAATTGCAGAGGTGTTCTTCTTGTCACCACAGGGTTCTCATCTGATTGGCCAAATTACATGAATGCATGGTCTCTGTTTGACACTTCAAATGTCCTTTCTTTCTCTTATTCTCTGAAAATCAAGCAGTATTTTCTGATGTTTTCATCCTGAATTCTAATATTCTGAAGATGATGTGCAGAACTACTAGGTTGGAGAGGATTAGTTTGAAAGGATCCATTCCTATACCCTCCAGCTGCCTCCGTCCTGAACCCTCTGCCCTCTCACTGTGATGAGGGTTGATGGCTGTGAAATTACGGTGAAGCACCTCAGTGTCTCTATGTGTGCGTCTCCCTGCCTAGACTGATCCTTTTCGCCTCTCCAGAGAGCTGCTATCCTGCAGAGGAGCAACCACTGGGTCAGAAAGGACAGCCAATACACACACTCACAGACACACAGTGACACACACACACACATAGAGAGTATGGACTGACCTGACATTTCCTCTTAACACTGCTGTGTTATCTGATGAAGTCGTCAAACAACTCATACGATTGAAGGAGTCCTGTGGAAAAAAGTGAGAAGTTGCTTCTTGGATTGTAAAAGGGAAAACTCTTCATCTGTATTTTCTCTGGGTTGCAGCTTTATTTGATGCTGTTGAAGTTCCTGAAGGAATGTCATTATTTGATGAATAAATCTACATAGATAAATGCACGTTATGGAGATCAACTAATCAAGTCTTAAATCAGAGTCCTACATAAACACATAGCATAGTACTCATGCAGGCTGAATCAGGTGTAGTTGTTGAATCTCTCTAAGATCACCGTTGTATTTTGCATGATTCATGTCTGACATAAATTAAAATTTTAGACACAATCTTCACTAAATTTGAAACACTTCAAAATTGAAATAGTTTCAAATAAACAATTAAGAGTTAGTGAGAATTCCAGTGTGTGATTATCTTCTCAGAGTGAGACTTTGTCTTTATGTTTACCATCTTTGCAATGCACTTTATGTATAATCTGACATACAGAGCAGATACACTGCTCATCACAAAACATTGAGAACTCACAGGAAAACAGTATCGTCTGACGCCACTGTAGGCTATTCCATGACGCCATCTAAAGCCTGGTTTATACTCCGGCATTGGAACAACGCCATAGCCTATACCATAGGTCTGCAAAGCCCCTGAACCTACACAGAGGCCTACACACATAGCTGATGCGCACCTCCTCCAAAGTGTAATTATGCGTCAAATCAATACGGACCGCAAGCCCTGTGATTGGTCCACTCAATGGCATTGTATTGTCATCCCTCCTCTCTATTCCTCCCTGTAATCATTGTTGTATGATAAACAGCAACATGTATCGGCTCTAAATTAAATTCCGAACACCATACGTTCGGAATTACCTTGAAAACGCAAGCATAAAACGTAGCAGGGCCGGAAATAGGCAACCTGACTATAAGAGAGACCACACTGCTCTCAAGCGTTTCGGCGGAGTATTGCTGCACAACACCGACAAATCGACGCACAAGTATGTCGTGCTCATGTCCGTGTGGGCCACTACCGCATAGGGTCAACACAGAAGATGACTTAAGGGCAATGCACTGGAAAAATTACATATCTTTTTATAACTATTAGCCATGTAGACACCAAAATATGTAAAAACACAGCCCAGGTTTAAAAATACTGGAATGATGCTTTTAGTAAAACATTTAGTTGCAATTAAATCATCTGACTGATTAGCTGGCTCTAAGTGGATGAAATTAGCATGCTTTAAGGCTGTTGAGTCATTCTAAGTGTCTGTCAAAGTGTTCCTCAGCAGGACAGCAGGATTCAGGCTGCTAGTAAAAAGCAGCATGTGTGAAAATGGATGCACCTGGAGTCTGAGCCCATTTTTCACTTTCAGACAGCCTCTGTCTTGAAACCTTGCTTAGTGCCTTGTTGTGTTGATGTAAATATTGTGTCAAACTGAGTTGGAGAAATTAGTTTTCATGACGTGTCTGAGGACGTCTGAGAGTCAGAGCCTTGTTTTTAACAGCTTTGCTTAAAGGCAGAGTAATAGGCCTTCTGTCACAGAAGGGGATGCTATAATAGTTTAAATATGAGGATAACTGCACCATTTAAGAAAGTCTGTCCTTGAAGATATTTATAGAGTCACACTTGGTTGTTCAGTTGTTGGGTGAATGACACAGAAAGCTAGACAGAGAAGTTTAGACCCTAGCTGCTTTCTAACCTTCACAGCTGAGTGTGTGCGAGTACCGGAGTGTTGTTTTTCTGAAGAAAGCTTCAGAAATGGTTCAAAACTGCTCTGAGTTGATTTTGAACAGTTGACATTGGAAAGTGTTGTGCGGGGGGTTTCAGAAGTAATGGAACAATCATGTATGCAGCTCTGATTGAGTATTCCTGCACCTTCCAATGCTTCACAAATCTCTTAGATGAACAACCCTCTATATTTTCAAGCACAAATAAAATAATTACTGAGTGTGAAATGTGTGTTTCTTTAGTTCTCTTATACTATTTAATTGGTATGTGAGTCATTCACACATATCTCTTCTGTAAAACTGCCTAAACTAATCTCATGCATGCTGTTAAACTAAATAATTTATTGGATGTTTAGATGCAACATCCTTCATCAGGCATTGAATTTAGCAAGTTACAGATGCACATTTTAGAGGAAACATGAATAATTAAAAAAAAGCAACATCAAATCTAATGGATGAAGCAATTAAATATGTAGAGAGGGAAGTTAAGAAACAAACAGAGAGGAGAAGAGGACACTTTAAAAAAAAAAAAAGCAAAGTAGCAGCTTTTATTTTGAGCGAATATAAAATGAATAGATAAAACATATAAATGGACATAGGTGGAAAAGGTTGAGTTATTTTGCATTTAAAATTAAAGATCCATATTTGTCTCATTGATCCCGGGACTCTAGTTTGTACTCATAAATGAAATATAGAAGAGTTTTATCGTCAGTGTGTTATAGAAACTGTTCATGCCACTGGCACCAATGTCAAATCCTGTTCTATGCTCCTCTCCTTGAACCCTCTCTGTGGTTTATAACTCTGTCTTCTTCCCACCCCTGGACTCTATTTATCCTCTCACCCACACGGAAACACCCATTACACTAATTGCTGCTTATTCCCCTCTTAAAATCATAACTTGTAACTTGATGTTGAGAGGCCTCACTTCAAATCCACGTTCCATTTTTAGCCTTGTGGCTTTTGCTCTCGGTTCACCGCCTGTTTTTTCTGCCGTATCATCACCATATAAACACAGAGGAGGAAGAACTCCAGATTTCAGGATAGAAAGATTCTCCGGCAGCGATGAGGAACGCCTCCCTGAAAAGAAAATTCACATGTGGTTCTCTCTACTTTTCTTCCCATTCTAGTTATTTGTGTGCAAATTAGGTCTCGCAGGAACTTTTGTCTTCTTCTGCTGTCTTATTAGAGAGGTAAGGCCTTCTCCTCTGAGGCCTCTGATAGGCTTAGCTGCTCCCAGGCATATGGCAGCAGCAGAGTGGCATTAAAGAGACACACGAGAGCAGGGAGAGAAGAAGAGGGGTGGAGAACAAACAAACATCACATCAGATGCATCATGTTGTTGAGAAAACCCTGACCTTCAATGATGCCTGCTCTCATTACTCCTCTGTCATTCTCACTACACCCCTGTATTTTATCTCAAGTTAGAAACACATTACGATGAAATCTGTTAGTTGACCTTTGATCTTGATTTAAATACCAGTAAGGAGATTCAACAAGCTCCTGATGTGGAGTTTGATTTGGAATGAGACAGACAGCCAGTAGCACCCGTAGTGTTTGGTCTTTACAGTTCATGACCTCCTCTGTCTATATTAAGTCTTCTGTGTTTGAAATAGAGTTGTTGGTGACCATCATACGTCTGTTATGCTGTACACAAGACTTACAAGCAGTGTAATGCATAACTAATACAAAATTACAGTAATATACTACTACTTGCAGTAACTAGATGTGTATCTACTTTACCAATTCAATAAAGTCGTTCAAATAACTAAAGTTTAAAAAGACCAATTACTCATTACTTTACACCAAATAACTGACAACTACTTAAGATCAATCATCTGAGTAAACGCACACACTGGCTGATGATCTTTCAGGCGGGAGCTTCTTGTCTTAGATAAATCTGCATTATTTTTCCTTCCTTGGGGTAAAGGACAAGAATATAGCAGTAAGTTGTAGTCAATGAGTATGAAGGAAAACTTAGTCCACCCACAGGACTAGTTATTCTAACCTCAAACATCACGCTTCTACTAAGCTAGCTGCCAGAGAGCCTGGCGCTGCTAACATCAGTGATTGTAGGTGCAGCTCATGTTAGCTCGGCAGACCAAGAAGGAGCCACTCCATCCATCCAAAGCATAGACTTTATATAAAATGAAAGTCACCTCGCTCGGCTCGAAGTGAGGCTGCCACAAAAACTGCTCCGCCTAGTGGCTGGCTGCAGTATAGGTCAAAAACTCTGTCGCCCCATTCATTTGAATGGGGCTGCGGCCAAACTTTAAAAAACAGATACATGTCGTACAAATGTTTCTCACATCCGTATGCTGTGGGGATATGTAGCTATTATTTGACTGATTTTGTGTTCAAGGCCCCGTTTTTCTGAAAAGCTTCTTTTTCGTTAGTTATTAGAGGTTAAGAAACAGGGTTTTACATCCGGATTTACTTTGATTGATAGCTGCCGTAGAGAGAATGTAGGACCTCGGGACGGTACGCTGTAGGACAGAGCTTGCTACTGTGGAAACACACAAATTCCCTACAGCGCAGTCTCTGGCTGCAGAAAATTTAAAAGATATCTGCGTTCTGGAACAGGATATTTTGGCTTCAAAACCGTACATTGGGAAGAGGCGGAGCAATGCTGTCCATTATGTATACAGTCTATGATCCAAAGAGCCAAGGCTTGATTTTAAATAACTGCCAGGCCGGGGAGGACTAAACAGACTGAGTGCAAGGTATGCTGGTGAGGACATGCTTCTCATATCTATTCTGCTGCTTTCGGAGAATTAGCTAGCAGACAAGAGGCAGGGCGTATTACGAAGAGTGTAGAGGCAAAAAGAAGTAACACAGCAGTTTCTTTCCTGAGTAAAAAAATACTTTTATTAAGCAGCATCTCAGTTAGTAGTCTGGTTACTGTTTGATAGTAGTTTAACTACTATCTTAACTGTTTACTAATTTTCAGTAACCTGCCCAACATTGCTCACAAGTAAATACAATTTATAATCTGAAAAAGTTTGTAGAGTATTTGGTATGGGTAAAAGATTTTAGTACAGGGTGTGTTGTAGTTTTTACGTGTAGTCCAGGTAGAATTACTCACCACAAATCACATTCATACAGGCTTTGGTTGCATTCAGCAAAACTCTGTTATTTGGAAAGCAGCTGTCCTCACCAGAGGCTTCAAATATCAGCTGTCGCCCCAAGAGGCATAATTATGGTCAACACATTCAACTGTGACATTTAAAGAAAATAAGAAGAGATAAATAACTGTGTACTGTTTTCAAACTCAGCTTAAGTTACCAAAAAAACTGCACTCTACACTGAAATGCTGAAATGCTTCGATGTGTCCTGCTGACTTCAGCTGATGCCTGACTTTTTATCTTTCAGTGACATTTTTTTGCGAAAAGTCTCAGCAGCAAATGGATGAATTACTATTAAATTTGGCACAAACATTCATGTTTCCCAGGCTATGATGCAACACCAACATTTGGTCACATATCTATTTGTCCAAAAATTTGGATTATCACCATAGACGGTAAAGAAATGTAGAGCGTTGCTCCACCTTTTCCCGTTGTACAATTTTGAAGCCAAAAATCCCTGTTCAAATGTGCAGCCATTTTGCAGTCAGTCTGCGCGTTAGAGAATTTCTATGTTGCCACCATGGTTGCCACAGTAATTTCTGTGTTGCCACGGTAACGAGCTCCGCCATACAGTGTACCGCCACGAGATCCTACAGAGTTTCCCTCTACGGCAGCTGTCAATCAAAGTAAATCCGGAAGTAAAACCCAGTTTTTTAATCTCTGATAACTAACGAAAAAGAAGCTTTTCAGAAAAAAGAGGCCTTGGACACAAAACAGTCAAATAATAACTACATAACACCACAGCATATGGATGTGAGAAACATTCGTACCACGTGTATTCATTTTCAAAAGTTTGACCGCAGCCCCATTCAAATGAATGGGGGAGACAGAGTTTTTGACCTATATTGCAGCCAGCCACTAGGGGGAGCAGTTTTTGTGGCAGCCTCACTTCCAGCCGAGCGGTTGGACGTCCATTTTTTTTACAGTCTATGATTATGACCAAATACCTGAAAAAACAATCACGTCAGGGGGCTCAACTGGATTTTTTCTGTAATAAGTTAATTTTAACATGCCCAATGCTAATGTTTGAAGGCATGACAACAGACCTTGTTAGACAGACATCAACATGTGAGCAAAGTCTTGTGTTCATGTGTTAGCACACTAACTTCATCATTTAGTTCAAAGATAGCTCAAACACAGGCTCCCAGAGCTGTTAGCATGTAGCTGTAGCCTGCCTGCTTGTTGAATAATGCTGCTAATAGCCCATTTCATTAGAGCTGGGTGTAGAAACAAAATAAGGTATGGTGTCCTGGGGCCAAGACATCAAAACATCCTATTATGTCTAATTTCACTTGCAGTTTCTTGTCCAAAGCGTGCATTTAAAGTACTTTGGGACCAAATTAACCAAATAAATCTAATGTTAACAGTAGGAACCAAATAAGCACTTTAAATGAAGTAGTTTTTCTATAACCATGCTCAACAGAGGCTGTCAAATTCTTCTGCACCACAGTATGAGCTCATGTTTGAAAGTAATAACAGGTCACAGTAATCAGATCAAACCCTGCTGTGCAGTGATGAAAGTGATGATGGATGTATCTCTGCAACATCATCAGTGTCACGGCTTTCTGTGCTGAGCTGCAACATTAACTCAAATCGAGACAAAAGGGAGAAGTGTGTAACATTGAAGAATTTGCACCTGCAAACATAAAACGACAAACATCAACCAGTCATCAGGTCACGTCTGAAGATTGTTGTCCATCACTACTTTTAAACATCTGATCTGATTTATAGAGCAGTAATATGAATAACTGGTATCAGGGCTTTTTTCTGGCATGCATAATTGGATTTGCACTCTGTCTCTTATTTCTTTTTGTCCCTTTTCTTCTTTTTTAATGATTATTGATAATCAAGCCTTACGCATCTCCTGTAAATTCATTCTGTATAAGTTTTGCATACGATACTTAAGTTTCTTTTTCATAACTTGAAAATCAACCTCTGTGTCAACCAAAGCAATTTTTAAAGCCACCAGTTTGTAAAGGATTTTAATGAAGAGATTGTTTTCCTCAGCATTAACCAATGACCTGTCCCAGGAGGTTGTTTACTCACATGTTCAACTAAGCTGACGTGATCTCCAACCTTTGACAACTGAAGTGTCGGCTTGGCCAGACTCTCTCGTGAATCATGTGTCGCCACACAAATCACAACAAGGGTGAGCAGTCTCCCCAGAGAACTCCACAAAAGAAGAATTAGTCTCAGTGTGGAAGAGGTAACAGATGTGTAGCACTTAGAAAACACAACCACAATGAGTTCAGCAAATAATAATAGAGAAGTGCAGCAGAATACACAGAACACAAAAAACTAAATAAGAGAATATTCATGGGACACTAAGTATTGCAGGCGATGCAAGAGCATCCCTTTTTTAGTGTTGCCTGGAAACCACTGATGTTTTCTATTATGTCCTGCCCAGCCTCAGTTTCTGTATTTAGTTTTGACTTACAGTGCTGTATTTACTTATCTACATTTTAATTTGTTTTGTGAAATCATTGTTGTGTCTGCAGTGTTGAGCTCTCACGGACACTGAAGTCATAAACATGGCATTAAATTGATTCAGGCCAAAACGATGATGTCTGCAAAACGCTGAAGGGAACAAAACTTTATATTGAAATGCTTTTTGTGTCCTTCTGTGACTTTCTGTAAGTTTGACTTCAGCTAAAACAGGTCTGCAGATTGGTTTGTTTGTGAGTGGAATCTGTTAGCTACAATGCTAATATGGAGTCAATCCGTAAGGTTGTATTAGTCCTGATGAAAAATGAAAATACTTACCATTTCAAACTTCTCAAATGTTAGTGTTTTCTGTTTCTCTTAAAAACGTGAGTTTATTTGTCTTTTTCCGTAGCCAATTAACTTCACAAAAAACAACATTTCACACTGTGCCGTTGAGATTTGCATCACTATTATGTAACCGTTTTGAATATATTAACTAAATGAGCTATTTTTTGAAAATATTAAAGTAAATAAGATTAAAAATGAACTTGTTATAGTGCTGAATAAATCACTTATTTCTGTATTTTGACTTCAGCAATATATTTATTAGCTACATTTTCAGTAGGTAGATCGTTTGAAGTGATGTGGACTGAGATATTAAAGGTGACATATCATGCAAAATCGACTTTTTAATGGTTCTGTACCTGAAATATGTTTCCCTGGCATGTCTACAAACCCCCAGAAAATGAAAAAAATCCATTCTGCCTCTTTTCTGATTTCTCCACCTTTCTGTAAATGTGTGCTGAAACGAGCCGTTTCAGATTTCCATGGACTTGTTACGTCACAACAATATCCGGTCCGTGACGCAAGTCAGAGCTCGGAGCTTGTTCAGCCCTCAACTCCGCCTCCAAGTTTACTTTCTCTGCAGACTTCTACAGTCCATGCTGCAGACAAGTTTGTTTTACAAAGATGTCGAACAAACGTGCTAATCTAAGTTGCTCAGTTGTTGGCTGCTTAAAAAGACGCCTGAAGATGTGAAGACCCGGTGGATGGATTTTATTTTTGACGGAAAAGTGCCCACAACAACAGCTAAAATGCTGTATGTGTGAGCTAACCACTTCACCTCAGACTGCTTTTCTAACAAGGGACAGTACAATGCAGGCTTTGCAGAAAAACTGCAGATGAAACATGGATCAATTCCGACTGTCCGTGACCCACATTCAAACTCCGGAGCTGTAAGTTTAATCATTTTATGCTGGTTTACTGTGTGTGTAGCATGGTAGCCTGTTAGCCTGTCGGACTAGTGTTAGCATTGCAGCTAATGTGGGTAGTATCATAGAGGACATGCTGGAGTAATTTATATAAGGTTTTATACAAGCGAAACTATCACAATCTCAAAAGTTCTCCCCTCTCTGCCTTTTCGCTTTGGATACCATCTGCCTCTTTATGCTTTCTGCATCCAACGTAAAGCGTGAAGATGAATGTGATCATTTTACTTTCCCTGCCTTTTCCCTGATGACTAAATTAAGCTGCTTCACTTCAAATCAAGACTCCTTCAGCACTGTCTCTTTAGTTTTTTTTTTTGCTTTTTCGTCTTGCTCTATCAGCGCTGATTTTATGCGACATTTCAGAGCGGTTGATTACTTAAGTGGGATTTGTCATTTTGTGCCCCGAGTGGGACTGCGACAATGACAGGGTTAAGACCTACAGATGGAGTGTATCCTTGAACGGATAGTAAGCCTGTCTGTCACATGCTGCTGTGATTAGGAGGACTAGTCTTATTCGACTAACATTAGTGGGTTTTTAGAGGCCTTTTATTTTGCTGCATGCTATCATCCCCACCATTCTCAAGGCTTCTACATCACCAATCATGTAGGGTGCCTGAAAATCATCAGATCATCATCATTTCACTGCTCTTGATAAATGAACATCTGAACAGATAGCGTTTAACAAAAATCTGAAAGGAAATGGAGCCAACTGGCAATGTAAAACAAACACATTTCATAACCACTTAGCTATTTCACCCTGGCTAAATCTAGCATTCGACCACTTCTTTCCTTTTGAATCGTCTACAAAGACGTGGTTTTAAACTCATCAAACACACTGGAAAAAATGCCCCTCCAAAAACAAGAAAAAAAAACTTATTTCAAAGTACTTTTACCTTGAAATGAGCAAAAAAATCTGCCAATAGAACAAGCGAAAATTGTGTGAAAATTTCTTAAAATAAGACATAATATTTAGAAAACTATGATCTTAAAATTAGCAGAGACAACTTATTCTAAGCAATATTTTACCAGTATATTAAAGCTTAGTGTCTCAGAATAAGCCAGGAATGCTAACAATTAGTATTTTTTCACACAAAAAAAAAAAAAGTTGCACTAATACATTTCATATCAACTTCTTCATTTGAAATATATTCACCTTAATTTGAGTTGTATTATAGTGGCACTACAAGACCATCTTGTACTTGAAATGATTAATTAATTTGAGCATTTTGAGAAATAATGTCTTCTCATAGTGAGCTGGATATACTAATATTCAGTCATGTTGTTTTTTAGGATAAGCCAGCTATGCTCAAAAGTAGGTGTTTCATTGTGTGCATGTAGTTTGAGGATGTAAATTTGTATCTGATTTAGAAGAAACAGTCCCTGAAAACTGTAACCCACCCATAAAAAAAAACAACTTTTCTTTCTTTCTTTCTTTCTTTTATCAATGGAACTGTTTTCTGATAGATTATCCAATAAAATGCATTTACTTAAATCAAGTAAAGGTTTTGTCTTACATCAAGATTATCCGTCTTCTACAAATAAGATCTCAGCTTGAAAAATGTATGAAATGTAAAATAAACCTTATTTCTTCTCAATTACAACTCAAAACAAGATCATTTCAAGACTTGTTTGACTTAACAAGATAATTAAGATGCATTGTCTTGAAACAAGTCCCTCTATCTTGTTCAAATGTTACTTGTTAAGGAAATTTATCTTATATTAAGTGGGATAAGACATTTTGACAAAAAATGAGACAATTTCACTTGGTAAGATTTTGAGTTTTTGCAGTGCATTGCGTACGTTAAGAAGTTAACTTGTATCTATATGCAATTGCTGGCTTATCAGCTAAGTGTATGGTTTGCATTATCAAACATTGTGTTAGCTAGAAAGTAAATTTCCAGCTACTGCTCTTTCTAGCTAACTAGCATAGTTTGCTAGGGAGCAGCCATGAAATGTACCTTAAAAATAGCTTGGAGGTAAACTTTAAAGTACATTAAGCTAGGCAGGAATTACTCATAAATGTGTATCGCTTAAAAAAAACGGTTATATTAGCAATAAGCCTCTATATATCTAACTATTATTTAGTATTGACTGAATGCTAATGTTAGCTTTTGTCTGACTTTAGTTAATGGACTGTCTTCCTTCAAAATGTCACTGTTTATTGTCATTTCAATTTTTACTATATCATAAAGCTCGGATATGATCATGGTTTGTAATATATCCTACATTTTTTATGACATTACATAAGCATTTAGCTTCCCAGCCTTAGCATTACATCAGAATAAACTGGCTGCTCTGTGATTATGGTGAATTGATATTCCTCCGTCTTTTCTCTCCTGTCAGCCTTTTCGTGATTAGTGCAGTTTTCATGAAGTCTGAGGAAGCCTTTAGGTCATCAAAACTCATTCCTGTCAGTCTCATTGGCTTTCCTCTCTCTTGCTCTGTCAGTATAAATTAACATTCCTCTACGGGCTCATCAGAC
Organism: Notolabrus celidotus; assembly: GCF_009762535.1. NCBI lineage: Eukaryota > Metazoa > Chordata > Actinopteri > Labriformes > Labridae > Notolabrus > Notolabrus celidotus. Next base: position 13,603,016 of record NC_048272.1, on the reverse strand, counting down.
TCTCCTCCTCCTCCTCCTCCTCCTCCTCCTCCTCTGAGCGTTGCTGCCTCTCTGCCTGGCACACACTGGCACTGTTGTCTCCTCTCAGCAATGCTGGTTCACGTGCCCCAGCCTGGGCAGAAGGGACTGACTCATCCAGGTCATGTAACGTCATATGGGATTAAAATTTCACGGAAACACAAAAGTGGAATTAGAGTGAGTGGTTGGACTTGTTTGGATAGTGTTGGTTGCAGTTTAAATAATTGTGATAAAGTGTTAGCGGCTGATGTAGTCTGTGAAAAAGCAGGATGCACTGGACTGTGGAGTTATTGGGATTTTGGCTTATTAAGACCCATAACTGAACACAGTTTTTGGCAGTCTAACTGTCACACAACAACAAAGCGGGCTTGTATTTAAATTGAGTACTCCTCTGTTTCATTTAACTCTCAACTTTTAGAACAGCACTCTTCTTTTTAGTACATCTCTTTGTGGTTCAAAGAAGTCATTTCAAGTTCAATGTTGTTGGTTCTATTTTCTAATGTTGGTTTTGTCCTAAGTGAACCGTGCTCAGTGAACTAGCTGAGATCTTCTCCCTCCCTTCTCATCTTCTGCATCAGTCCAGATCTCCTGGGAGAGCCCGATTCACAAGTTAACTCCTATTTCCATGGTAACTGAGGCAGACATAGAGAGGTCCAGGCAGCCGTGGCCTCAGAGCTACTCAGCTACAAAGGCACAAATTGTGCATCATCATTGCTGCTGCTGCATGGGATAGCATGTGGGAAACTGTGGGCTGTGGCTTCTGGGCTAACTCACCCTCAAGAAAACTGTCATGGCTGTGGATAAATGATGCAAGACGAGTTCTCCTCTCTGAATATGGGAAGAGTTCTCTGAGCATAATTTTGGCATAATTTCAAGGAGTGACCTTTCATTGTAAGAAATGATAAGCTAAATGCATTAAAGCTCAATGGGAAAGAGCTTAATGTTGACATTTCAGAAAACGATTGGGTAAGCATGGAGAGGATGCATCACACAACCTGCAGACAAAGGAAGAACTCTCCTGTTATAATCACATTTTTCTTTGTAATGCCACAGTGAAACGCAGGCTGTTACATGGAGGTCACATATTTGAAAGGAACGTAGATCCTTTTAGATTGTGCACAACTGTGACAAAATAACTGTGTTTTGGAAATAAGAGGCCACTTCAATATTTGAGATGATCAGTGCTGATTGTTCCGTCACCTCAACCATGTGTTTATCATTGTAACCTTCCCAATAACATCCTTCTAACGTGACATTGCTTGACGTCACATTACTACAAACCATGATCTTACCTTAAACTCCACCAGGTTATGCTTGTACCTAAACCTGATTTACTCTTAACTGTAACGCTGTCACATATTAGACTAGATTTATTCTAATAAGTGATATATAACAAGTTTGGAGAAAAGATAAGAAAAAATATGTTGTTCTTTATAGATGTAGGGATCAAAATGGATCACAAACTCAAATTTTCTCATTTGATTAAAGAACACTTTATGCAACAAAGACGACTCAAAATTATAACTGAGAGTAAAGATGGTGAAAAAGTTTGGACATCTGAGACAAAAAGAATGCTTTAGTGGGAAAAATTGATGAATCTCCCATAATTTTTTTTTGTTATTTTTTGAAATTTTTGCAATCATTTCAAACCAAAGTTTTTTATTATTGGCTCAAAATGTCCTTGAACGTTTTTTTTATAAGTTTCAGTTTCCAAAAGCGTAAAAGAACATTGTGATCAACAATTTGGGAAATATGACAAATCCATCTTATCAATCTATTTGCAGTGTCAGTTTGACTCAAAGAAAGTGGCTGTCATTGTTCTGTCATGAATGTAACATGATTTAAGTACTTACTAAAATTAAGTGATCCTACATTCTCAGCAGTAATCTTAATCTATAACATGACTGGACCCGTGAAATAAATAACCAGAAATGTTACAGTTGTGTTTATCCACTTAGAATATCTTCATTGCTTTCTTTAAAGCTCCCCTGAAGGGCTTTTGTTTGTGCTGATTTTGGCGCCCCCTGTGGACAGAATGAAACCTCTGATCTCTTTGCTGATTGTGTAAAAGTAGACTTTTCTGATGAAGAATTACTTCCTGCTGTAAGAACCGAAAATATCACTCATTGTGTTTATTTGCTTTGAGAAAAGTAAAAGTAGGCGGTTCCTTCATAATGCTGTCTATTGTGTGGTGGAAGACCTACCCCCTCCCTGTGGTTACAGCCACAAAGAAACTTAATATAGAAACACTCAGTCATGTTGTTGACAGTTTGGTTTGCTTTTCTTTGTCATACAGAGACATCACTGTACATTTCAGGCTGTTTTATAACTAGCTAAAAAAACTCCTCACTAGAGCTTTAAACGGTTTTATAATGCAGACAGGGACACAACTCCTCTCAGACGTCAGCTACATCCTTATTGGTGACAGTGATTGAAGCCCACCTGCTGCATGCTGAAGCATTCCAGTGTCAGTGTGAGTCGGCAGAGGTCCAATCCCCATTCTGCTTGTTCAGCAGCCCCCACCGCCCTCTTCACCCCCCAAACCACACCGTAATGTCTTGTGTCACCCCACCTGCCCATCCACATCTCCCCTCACACAAAGAACGAACAGCCCTTCACAATGCAGTTAATCCCGCAATAGGATTCAGGATTATTGGACAAGGATTAGGCCTCACTCACATTAGACCCCTACACAGGGGCAGCTTGTTTCATTAAAAACACTTAAATTGACAATGTTTAACCTTTGAAGCATACTGATTGACCTTTTAATTGTATGAATTGTTGCCCCTGCAGAGTGGGAGGATGGATTTGATGGAAAGTGAGAGAAACGGTTGAAGTGAAATACAAAAAAGTCAGTTTAGTGTCAAATTAGAAAATACAAAGAGGATACATTCAGATATAAATGTTGAACATATTAAACCTCTAAAGATATGAAATTGTGCATATTATTTTTCCTTTTAACACATCATAAAAACTAACCCCGAATAGATTTGAAAAGGGATTTGAGAGAGTCTCAAAGCAGATTAGATACTAGATTCAGTCAGATAAAATACCAATAATACTAAAACCCTTCCCACTGACATTTTTTGTCATTTATTATCCAAGCCAGAAAATCCACATGGAGGCAGTGGAGTAGAGCTGAGCTTGGATGAACAAATGGCAACCACTGCAGCTGGTAGAGCCTCAGGAGCTGTCAATCAAGGCAAACAACTAAGGCATGAAAACATACTGGTCTCTAAGCCTCACAAACACTTAATGGAGCAAGAAGTTTGAAAACAAAGCACGGGAAGTAAAAAAAAAATACTCATGAGAAGAAATTGATTTTGCTACTTCAGAAAAGTTGGTGGTTTCTCTAAAGACTTCAGTACAGTCAGAGGGTTTTGGAGCTACTTCTGCAAGTCATTCAAGGATATGCAGCCATAGTTTACTCAAAGAGTACTCTGCAGTTAAACCTGTCTAAACACTGTCACACTCTGTTACAGTAATTGATGAAGTATCTTTGACTTGCAGTTGAACTTAGCTAAACCTGTAAACTGACTTTGATGGGTAATTAGATAGGATCCCACTCAATAGGTGGCTCTGACTGTATTTACTGCTGTACTGTACTGCGTGGCTCTAACAACTCTATATTTAATCATCATTACAAAAATACTTTTAAGTCTGTAGTCCCTGGCAGTCTGTGTTTCTCTTTATTCCCCCTTCCCCCCTTTCTTTTACAGTAATTAGTCGAAGCCTGCTATCTAAATGCGTTTTAGCGAGCATGTTGGAGCTAATTGGACAGGGCGCTGCTCCAAAATCCAGAGTATTACTGAGACAAACAATGCTGATGATTGTCTCTGTAACATTAAGGAGCTCTCTTTCTCATTTTAATCCTCTAAATCATTAGTACCGTGCAGGCTATTATACTTCTTTGAATTGTATGTAGGTCGACGGACTGGGCCCGCTGTTTCTTGATTGTGTTAGTGGGCCTGTGATGAAAAGTAAACTTTGCAAGAAGCATTTGAGACACACGTATAACAGCTTCTAGTTTTTAAGAGAGAAAAGAGTACTAATTAAATGTTTGTTAAACTTAGTTTATCTTTTTCTACATCCATGTGTCTCTGAAGCTCATTTGATGAGACTCTTCACTGATATGACCATTATTGAAGCCTGGATTGGCTCCTGGTCTCAGTGCCTCATGTAAGGCCTGTTTCAGTATTCGCTTGATATTCTTTGAAGTTTTTCAGGGGACATGAGAGCTTTAGAGATGGCAACATTTCTCCCAAGTGTGACACCCCCTGGTTCAAACACTGCTGGTCCCCCAGAGAGTGAAACTTAAGCTTCTTTCACTCCTGCACTCCTGAACATCTCTCAGTAGGGCATGACATCAAAAGTACCCCGTGAAAGCCACAGTCTGATGTTTACAACATGACGGTGGATGCAGCAACAGAGACCTGCTCTATGATGACAGTTGAAGGATGATGAAGGATGTACAGATTTCAGCACTGTTCCCATCTTGAAAATTATTTCTACTTCATCAACTTTTGATGTTTTTATCATCCTGATGTATGTCACTCTTATGGGTGCACACTAGTTGCATGATATGAGTGTCACATGGGCTCACCCTGACTTCCTGCAGGAATATTACTTGCTGGCAGGAGAAAGCTTGGGGAAATGGATATTGAATTTTTCCGACATACGTGTAGAGATGGAAATTAATACGATTTTATTGATACCAGTGCCGTTATTGATTCTGCTTATCAATATGATTCTTTATTGATTCCCTGTTTAATTCCTGTGGCTTTTCCACACCCTACATGCATTACGCTAATGTTAATAAAGTATAGAACATGAGCCCCTTCCCTTCTCTGCTGAGGGAACACTTGCTGACTGGTGTTTCAGTTAAAAGAGTGACCCTGTTAACTGGTGACTTTCACCAGTTACTACAACAACTACTGAGAACTAGTATGCATACTCAAGGACTCTTTTCGTGTTTTAACCAAGGTGTTGCAACCAAGCGGCAACCTCTGGTCTTAAAATATGAGTCTTATGCGGAAGTGTTAAAAAACTGCAGTTCATCGAGGATCCACTTGAGGCTGGCTCTGGAAGTACCGGAAACCACATACACACCAATTCAAAAAAGACGATCTTTACAGCAGAAATAAACTTATTTACAAGTTTATTTTTAAGTGTAGTCTGGATAGCTCATTTCTCGATCGATACACACTGTAGGGGGGGTGAATTTTTTTCTAACAAAGATATTGAGATTACTAGTCTTCCAATGAGAGGCATAGCTGACTTGATTGACAGGCGGGAACACTGTAGCTGTTGGCTAGGAGGCTCAAAGCCAGCCTCACAATCGCTTGACAGCAGCATTATGGCTCCCGCCAACGATTGGCCTCAAAACAGTGCTTCAGAAACAGATGGGTGACGTCATGGATACTAAGTTCATATTTTATCCAGTCCATGGTTGCAACTGACAGGCACTGATGCATTCAGCTGAAAGTAGACAGACAACAGGGTCACACCTAAACCTGAAACACCTGCGACCTAGAGCGTCAAACACATTACGCTCCTGATATTTTGTGTTGTGCTGCATCAACACATTTCAGCATGTTGCTTGTGTTTTCCCCCCTTGCTTGAAATCACACAGCCACAGACATTGCAAGACGTGTTGTTGGCGTAACATTGAGCCACACTTTGGACCACTTCTGTCTCCTGTCTACCTTGATTACTTCCTCAACTCCTTGGTTGTCCTTTGCGCTGATTGCCTCTTGCAATGCATCATTGCTTTGCTTTGAAGGAAACCTTTAAGCTTTATGGTAAAAGACATCAGTTGCCCGTACTAGTTGGAACTGGTTCTCGATTCCCATGCCTACATTCGGGCTTCCCTGACTCTTCCTGTTAAGTTTCCAGTAGGTCAAAGATTACACATCTCATGCTAAATATGTCAACTACAAGTCTACAAATCAATCTACACGATGCACAGACATTCATGATTCCCAGAGAATAAATTATTATGTGTCCTTATGTGTGTATGTTCCCTAACAATTCCTCCAGTGCCAACATGAGGTCATATCTTCAAAATTGTCCCATCAACTCTGGCCGTACTTGGTGTCAAGTGGTTACCAGCAAAGGTAACTCACTAAACCAAATGGTGACTTACACTCATACTAGCTAGCATGTTAGCATGCTGACTTTAATACCAGGCTCACTGCATCCCAGTACCTGACTTCACCCTCACAGAACCTTTATTATTGCTGTAGTCATTTACTCTTCTGCTAATAGGAGCAATCACTATGTCATTCTTAACTGTTATGGAGAAGACAGATCATGACTCTGTCTATAGATGCCTCAGAGTGATGTTTTGCGTAATTAGCTTGAATACAAATGAACTGCTCCACGTCAGAGCTTATTAAGGAAGCCAGACATTGTTAGCAGTGTCACATTGAAACAAACAGGGAAAGGCTCCATTATTTGATCTGAGGTTAATTGGCATCAAATTAATCTGATGAAATGTTTGTGTTGGTGAGAGCTTTATTTGTTGACAGCGTCGGCTAACCTTCACAAACCATAAAACAAAGTCTGGGATTTGTCAGTGAGTCAACAGTGTCAGAGGTCTGCCTGAGGGATCTGCCAGTTAATTATATTATTAAGAATATAACGTACAGAGTGTTTTCCAATCATCTTTACAAAGGGAAACCTGAGCTCATCAGAGTATGCCATGTTTATTTTATATCAACGTTAATTTGCTCATAGTGACCCAGAACACACCTGCTGCATCTGAATCCATAGTTTATTGTCTTTTCTGATTGCCTGCCCTGCTGTGCTGTCAAACTACATCTTTTAAAGCAGCGTAACATACAATTAAAGTCCCTTAATAGCTCATCATGTGGGTGATAATTATAACGCAGAGGAATGCTAATTATATCAGTGATCTTCTCTCCTAACGTCCTACTAAAACCAATGTCATTTAGCTGCTACTTATGGACGTGCCGAGTGGCCTACTTTCTGCACAGCCGACAGGAAAGCAGAGAAAACTACCTCGCCTGGAGAGTGTTTTGGGAAAGTGCTGCAGTGTTGATGTGTGTGGTGCCATTTGATTGTTTCAAGATTAAAGGGTCTCATTTGCAGGGAATAATGCGCACTGGTGCATGTGAGTGCGACATCAACCTTTTTCCATTTGCAGTATATTAGTGAAAAATGAATGAAATTGGGTCGGGGCAAAACCTAATGATGACAGAAATGAGTACTAGAAATGTTTCGAATAATTAACTCAGTGTTCTGAACTGAATGATAAATACTCAGAGAACAAAGTGGCTTTTTAGTCAGTGCTCACTGTGCCTCAAAAGAGCCTACATTTATCTGCAGAATAAATCATGTAACTAGAATTTGATACAACTTTTAAACCTTTTAATAATACATAATGTGGATACTATAGTTATGGTTTGTTCATTTAAAGCCAGTGTAGTTTTGTTATTATTTTTAGGCCCAATTAAGACCTACATGCTCTTCATGTTTCTTCTGATTAGAAGTCTTGTGACTTGTAATATTTTGATAAATGTCCTGCTAACCCTATAAAATCCTTACTCATAAAATCATTTTTTTGCCAACCTTCATGCATTCACAAGCCACAAGGAACATGTCAGTCATCAGACATTTGATTGCATTTCATGTCCCTGCAGTGTTACATGATTTCACGGCAGTACACGAAACACTCTGCCCTCCTGATGCCCTGCAAAAAAAAAGCCTCAAAAAGGTCAACATAAGTTTTTTTATCGTCATCCAGCAAAAAGAAATCAGCGTTAATAAAGATAAACATCTCCTGTGTCGTCATAGACAAAAAAAGAAAAGTTATGTAATTGAAAATTGTTGTGTAACTTTTTATATGGCTTAAGATTTGCTACGATAACAATAAAAAATAATAGCTTTACTAAAGTTGAATATCCCAGTAAGCTGTAACCTCCCTCCACTTTAATATCCAAACAGGATTTTAAAAGTATTCTGCTGAGGAATCCGTTTATCTTTAGTGATTGCTTCATTCATTTTTTTTACATTTTAAAAGTCTAAAACAGGAAGGACTTCGTTTCTAAAACCCTGTAGTGCCACTAGGAGAGTACATTTTCGTACAAAAATATGCGCCCTGAGTTTCAGCTTCTTTGAATCAGTGCTAATTTTAGCATGTCATGGTGATGATATTCTTCCATACCACTTGCCTTAAGCTAATTGTATGGTACCATAAATAACACCAAAGATGATTAGTATTCACCAAAATATGGGATGGATCACAATATTGTGCTGTTTTCACAGGCTGTGTTGGAGAGCATACAGGTATGGGATTTCAGCATGTTATTGCAACCTCTACGCACAGTTGAAACCCAAGCTAGCGGGGCGCCAGTTTGGCCCAGTGATTAAATCACACATCCCATGTACAGAGGCGATAGTCCTTCAAGCTGGTGGTCTGGGCTTGATTCCAACTTGCAGCTCTTCGGTGTCATTCCCCATTCTCTCTCCCAGTTTCCTACTCTATCCGCTGTCTAATCCTCTTAGGCATAAAACAAAACCCCCAAATAAACTTAAAAAAATTCAGCTTGTTGTGTAATTCTGACTGGAGGTTGTGGGGAGGACTGAAAACCTCTCTCTCCAGTCAATGTGTGAGCAATCTGTCCTTGGGCAAGCACAGAGAGTGTTGTCTGACCCATCGCACAAACCTCTACTCTGAGCATGAGCTCTTAGGCAGACAACCCGGGATCCCCCCAATGTAAACTGAACCCTCTGAAAAACTCCCTTGTGCCCACTGTTATCAAAATTTTAAGTAATATTTCTTGAGGCTGTACGGTTCGTTTGACAGTGTTCGGAAGTTCTTCTTATCTTTTCCCTAATTTATGTTGTTTGTGCAGTTCTTGTGCAATATATGTTGTTTGTGGTTTCCTTTGGTATGTGTTTCTCTGATTCCATGTGGAGGGTTGTGTTTTTGAGTTTCTATTTATTGGCACTGCTGTAGAGGCAATTGAGCAGGCCGAGCTCCAGGACATGTTACCCAAAGGGACAATAAAGTATATCACATCATATTGTATCAAAATGTACCGCATTGCCTCTCATTGCATTAAATTGTATTATATCGTTTCGTAATGTGTCTTTTCGTGTCGTATCGTGTCTTGTCGTTTTGTATTGTGTCGTATTGCATCATATCGTATCGCATCATATTGTATCGCATCATATCGAATCAGGTATTTTCGTGTTGTGTTGAGTCGTATCATGTCATATTGTATTAGATCATATCTTGTCTTTTGTTTTGTATCGTATCGTGTTTTTTCGTGTCATGTTGAGTCAAGTTGTTTTGCATCATATCGTATCATATCTTGTCTTTTTGTTTTAAGTTGTGTCGTTTCGAGACATATCGTATAGTATCTTGATCCTCTCTGGACAAGTGTATTTCTTCAAAGTGACAAAAATTCATATATAGTTTTACTTTTACTTTGAAAGAGTAACTGGGAATCCTCAAATGTACCACACTTATCTCTTTATTTACTCAGATCCATCTTAAAGTGTTTCATAACGTGCTTATGACAGTGAAATATCATTGTTTCATGCAGTGTATTATAATCTGCCCTCTCGTCAGCATATCGCTGTTCCAGAGGGATTACAGCACAGCGACATTTTGGGTGTATTACATAAACCTTTCTCTTACAGGTATCGGCCCGTCTGAGAGATTAAAGGGATTCTGTGGCAGCTTTTATTGCTGTACAACAAATATTTGCCTCTTCAATCTAGCAAAGAGAGATACTGCTGAAAGAAAATCAATCCTCAGCTTGGACTCGCGCCTGAGCTCACACAGCCTCCCTGATACCACATCTTTACTTGATCCTCTCTTCAATGCTTGTTCCCCCTTATCAGTGATGGTTGGCGGTCAGATACCAGCCTTTGGGAGGGGGGGTATGAGTCAGCATCCTGAGCTAAACCCTGACAATAACAGCATCCATCCCATTAACTCTGCCGCACAATTACTCACAAAATGTTCTTTCAGTGACAGGAAATATACAGGTGTTTCTTTGTTGAACTGTTTGTTAGCTATTTTGATTTGTAGATCAAAGCCGCCTTGTTTGAAATATACCGTGATTTGAGTCTCCTTCATCAATCTGCCAGAGATTTCCTAGACAGGGATAAGTCAGCTCATAAAATTGAAGCCTTAGACTGTGAGAGATGATAATCTGTGCAAACACAAGGATGGAGGGATATAATACTTGTACATGAGCCTCAATTTCACATTGCGATCAGATATCATTTAAGAATGAAGATGTACCGTGTGATCAGCTTTAAAAAAGATAAATATGTTTAAAAATAAATTTCAGAAATTATTATTATTATTCATCTTGGTTTACTGTTCAAATCTGACATCAATGGAATCTTCAAGTGAAACTTTACCAGTCTGGGAGAGTCCTTAAAAATGCATTATTTGGAGACATGGGTCATTTTCTCCAATACACTGCGTGCACAATTATTAGGCACGAGTATTTTTGTGAATATGTTAAAAACTATGTTAACAGTCTTTTTCAAATTTGTCAAGAAGTCAGATAGTGAATATATTTCTTCAACTGTGTGCTTAAAATGATGCTTTTCAAATTACGTTGGCTGTATTTTTAAATAAATGCAGAATCTGCAGAAATGAGCGTGCCAAATTATTATGCAAGTTGGTGATAAGAGCATATAACTTGTAAAAATTAAAAACTAGGCACCATTTTAAACATTCTATTGATTGAAATAATATTTACTACAGCTGTTTTCAAACTTCAACAAAAACAACTCTTTTCTTTACATTTGTATATAAAATAAAACTGTTAATGTCTTTGAAACATTTCAAATCTAAAATGTTTCTCAAATGAAAAAAATATAACCTCCTTTTCTTTCAGTGAGGGTCAGAGGTCACTGCTAAACTGATTTAGTGAGGTTTCTGCTGACTTCTCTGCTGACTCTGTGAGCTGTACCCAAGCGGCAAACTCCGGTCTCAAACGATGAAGCCAATGCGGAAGTGCTATAAACTGCAGTACATCGAGAATCCGCTTGAGGCTGGCTGCAGAAACACCGGAAACTACGTAGATATGAATGGGAAAAAGACGATCTTTGCAGCATTAATAAATATGTTTACAGCCTGGTTCAAAAAACGGCTTGGCCCTATGAAGCTAATCTCTCTAATGGCACACACTGTACGGGGGGTGAATTTTTTTCTAACGTGACGGTTCAGAAGATATTAAGATTCCGAGTTTTGCCCAAATAAGGACATGACTGACGTGACTCCCGGTCGGGAACACACAGCCATTGGCTAAGGGGCTCACACTACGTCACACTCTGCCTGGTTGAGTTCCGCATTACCAATATGGCTGCTGCCGTCGATTTGCTTCAAAACAGCTCTCAGGAACAGATGGGTGACATCACGGATACTACGTCCATATTTTATACAGTCTATGGCTGTACCTAGTATGGCTTTCCAAAGAGGCTCTTTTGAGCTGTATTTCTTGCCATTACTGTGAATTATCTCCTTTATTATTGACCACAAGTTCTCAGTCGGGTTGAGATCGGGTGAGCAGGCAGGCCAGTTCATGAGGCGATCCTCTTTTGTATTTTCCTGCATGGAGGAAAAGACATTCAGCTAAAGTGAAAAAGATGCTAGTGTTCATGCATGAGCACAATGCACCGTCACATGCCTCACGTTATTCCCAGGACAGGATGGCATCTCAGGGCTTTAATTTTTACAAGTTATATGCTCTTATCACCAACTTGCATAATAATTTAGCACTCTCATTTCTGCAGGTTCTGCATTTATTTAAAAATACAGCCAACGTAATTTGAAAAGCATCATTTTAAGCACACAGTTGAAGAAATCACTATCTGACTTCTTGACAAATTTGAAAACGACTGTTAACATAGTTTTTAACATATTCACAAAAATACTCACGTGCCTAATAATTGTGCATGCAGTGTAGGATGCAGGATGTCATAACTGTAGAATGCTCAGAGATCAATATGTCCTTTCACTATTATAAAAGCAACATTAGTCACATTACGTCAAGTTATTACTTCAATTTTTCACTATAAACGCTACAGAGTTTAGCTCTCACATTGGCTGCATTGAGGATTATTTGATGGAAGCATGAGGTAAACTTTCTGTCGTGTTGAATGTCAAAACAATCTGATAAAATCAATCCCTTACAAATATGTTTTACCAGCATCCTTTTTTGTCACAAATGTTCAACAATAATCTAGTTTTATAGAGCAGGAGGGTTATTACAACCATTATCTAACCCACAGTTGACATACTCCTGCAGTAATAAGACATGAAACCCAACTCATAAGCAGCTTTGTTAGTAAACATCAGGTTAATTGATGTCAAAGCTATAATAAGCCTGTGTACACAATGACTTCTATTGTGCATTTCAGTGAGAAACACTCAGCTACAGAGTCTTAAATCCTATTTTGAGCATCGCTAGGAGAGATTGCAGATAAGAGATAAAGGTTTAACTGATGACAATTTTAACTGTTTTGAAAAACTTTAAGCCTCTGAGGTTAACAGCTGATTTTTTAAATCTTTTTTTTAATGTGGCCTCTGGTTTATCCAGCAGATTTCCGGATTTTGGGTGAGGGAACAGTGAACTTGGAATTGAGAGATGACTGGATTGTTTTGTTTACTCATATAGAGATTAATGAAGTGTCTTATGATAGTCCACTGGTTCAGTGTGTTCTGTCTCTCTTTTCTCTCCATGTCTGCTCTGTGATTATTGGACGATATGACTATGACTAAAAACAGAAACAGGCTCTTTTCCAAAATCTAGTCCCATGCCTGCAGATTCTGCGTCCTAATGTAGATGTCGTCTTAAAGAGTTGACAGTGAAAAAAATATTCTTAAAAATTGCAAACTCTCTTAAGCAACTCTGATTTGACTTCCAATGATTACAATGGAGGCAAAGCCAATGGGCGTTGTAGCCTTATACAACATGAACCTGAAGAAGAGCATGGTTTCAGCACTTTTGGTGGAAGTAACATTTAGCTAAGAAGTTTTCAAATTACCCAAGAGAGCCTGGAGCTACAGGGTTGAAAGACAGAGGATATTTTTATGTATTTCAGATTGGGCCAAATAATTCTACAACCAATGGCTCCAAGCCTCCAATCTTCTAAAATGGATGAGTTTGCATCAAACTGAGCTCCCTGCAAACATCAACAAGACAACATTGCAATTTCAGTTCTGTATTTGATTTTTTACTTATTTAATACATTTTATCCAAGATAGCTACAAGATATTGTACTTTTTTTTAAAAGATGCATTAAAGCTGTTAACCAATGATCTAGTCCATATCTTGGCTAGTGACAAGGAGGTACACTTGTGGTTTCTGTCCCGTGACTTGAAATAATGTAGGGTTTCTCTTCCAACCCTTGTTTACCTAGATAGTATAAAAATAAGAGCTGCACTTATTATTATTTTCATTATTCTTCAACCTTTTATTTTCTTGATTAATGAATACATCTTTTGTCACAATTTACTATCAGAAAAAAAAATCATAGGATTTATATAGCGCTATTCTTGATACTCAAATTCGCTTTACATAAAATAAAAGTAAAAATAAAACAGGTAAGTAAAACAGAACAAGGACAGAGGTGGGGCAGCGGTAGAGGTCATGTGTTGTATGCCTTCTGAACAGGTAGGTCTTGAGGTGGTTTTTGAATTGAAGTGAGTCAGAGTTGCGGATGTGTGGAGGGAGAGAGTTCCAGAGAGCCGGGACATGCCCAGTTTCATGATTTTCTACATGCCAAAATGACCCCCTTAATATGTCGTATGACAAACAAAGGCTTCAACGTTGACCAATTGCTACACAAACAAACAGATTTTTTTGTTAAAGATAATAGACTCATAACACAACTTATCATAGGACATAATGAAAAGAGCATGTCTAGACTGTAATTTGTGTTATATTATCCACAGAGACCCAACATTTATCTACCATGAGCAAGCACTTTGCAATATTTGGCAACAGTGGCTGGCAAACCTCAAGCAGAACAAGACTGATGGTGAACAGCCATCCATTACAACTTCATATACAAAGAAAGTGGAAAGGAGAGAGAGAGAAAGAGAGAGATGGATAGAGATACACAAAAAAAGAGCAACAACAACAATACAGACTTGTACAAAACCTTTAAGTTTGTGTAATATTGTCTGTAGCAGTAGTGTAATGACAGTAGGTGGAACATTTTGTGTGAAAATCACTGTTAACGTTTTTTAATACTCACTGCAAGCACCCCTTCTTTGTTTGAATGCACTTTGTGGTAGAGAGGATTTACAGTTTTAATAAGAGCAGAGCGTAAGACTAAAGAAAGCTCACACTTTATTAATATTTATGATATTCATGACCCTGGTTTCACTCTGGAGCGCACGTTTCTGTTTGGAAATAACTCTAATCAGTAATCAGAGTTCAAGAAGGTTTCCACCTAAATAGCTCCTGTACACTCAAAGGTCTCTCACTAGGGATTTGACTCCATCTCTCATACACACACTCACACTCGCACTCACACACACATTGAGTATTTTCGGAGCACAGTAAGATAACAGGAAGGAAGGGTGTGTTTCTCTTCCTGTGCTGTTGTTTGTTGATGTTTCTTTTATCTCTTGGGAGGCATCTCGTGCGGCTCCGTCTCCTCCCTCGATGGGAATTCCTGGGACCTGCCCAGGAAGATGCGCATGAGACTTGTGCAGCGCTGACTTACTGGTTTTGTGCAGACAGATAATCACTATGGCGACCCCTCCTTCGATGTCATGAATTGCTTTCTAAAGATTTGTGTGTGTGTGTTTGTGTGTTTGCTGGGTCCCACAGGGCAGTGGTACAGACAGATAGGGATCACATTTATGGTTTGTGTCGCCAGCTCTAACTCTGTTTTACTGTCTCCCTCTTTTCTCTGTATCTCTTAGTACCACAGAATCTGTCTGTGTGACGTATGACAACATTTTATTCCTTTTACTCTGCTTTGTGAGGTTTTTCATTTTATTATAAAACTCAGACGTTCAATGGTGATATAAAGATAATGTTAAGATGTCGCAGTCATGCTGTGGCAAACCTATGAGTATCATTTCAATATGACAGACTTTGACTACATGTTTGCTACAATCACTGCTGCAGAGGTGGTTGTTTTCAACAGTTTTCAGTCAGCTAGTTATCGATCATCATGCCTGACATCTGATGCTTTAGGTCGTTAACCTCTTTTACATTTCATGTTCAAGATGTGACTGCTATGCTTCATCTGCAGGGTGAACAGTTCAGAGGTTAATGGTGCAGGGAAGTTGTTCTGCCACTGAGCTAACATTGGAGATTGTAACAGAGGCGCAACAGGAGCCAAACAGTGTCGCTGTAAATGCCGAAGCTACTGGGATGGAATCACATTGTGTGTGTATGTGTGTATGGGTGGCTCTTGGTGGTTTGTCACACTGGTACAACAATTATACTCCCTTCGAGGGTTGTTAGCTTGGCAAAGAGGTGGTAATGCCCATCTACTGAGGGTAACCACTTGGGTACAGTTTTAAATTTTCCAGTACTGTAGATTGTGTTGGAAGTCATGCAATACAAAGAAACCTTAAAACATTCTCGATGTGCTAAACATTGAACTAATGCTATAGGCCAAAAGTGACTAATTTGTGAGGTTGTTGAAATAGAATTTTCAGTTTCAACAATCCGACTAATCTAGAAGGTCTAAAGGTAAGAAAACAACCAGTAAAAAGTCAAACTTGAGCACAGTGTAACATGGCTAAACACTACATCACACAGTCTGCTGGTAAACAATGTCAAATTGGTTTACCAAGTGTGGCTGAAGTTATGCCTGGCACATTACAGGATTCTTCAAACCTTCACACATTTAGAGACCACACACTTGATGACAACAAAAGACAGATCGCACAAGATCTCTCTCTTCTGATCTTATGGTGTATGGTGTGCACTATGGAGCACACCACACACTAACCAATTCTTCAGCAGCGCATCAGGTTTTTCATGCTCAATATTCCAAAGTTCACGTAGTATAATGTGACTTCAGTGTAAACAAACATGGCAGACGAACAGGAAGAAGCAATGATGATTGTATTTCGGCCTCTTACTTTCTGAAAACACACACAAAAAAGAAAAACGATTATGGAAAAAGGCGGGAATGTGGGCTGTGTGCATTACAGCGCGAGTTGTATTCATTACAGTGGTGAGTTTTCGCCGGCGCCATGTTTTTGTTAGTCTTTACTTCCTTTTCGGTCAGTCATCTGAGTCAGCTCGCGTCTTGATTGGCTTTAGCTCCGGTACATGTCACATTACACACTGTAGGTGCTCGGCTCCCCTCAGAGCATCCCACACACTACAGGATTTCTAGTCGCAAATATTAAACATGTTCATTATCTACGATCTCTCCCTCTGAGGCCTTCCGAGCGGCTCTGACCAAACAAAATCACTCTTAACACACCCACACCGCAGGAAAATCACACATTCTGTCGTTTGCAAACATCAGACAATGGGGCCTTTGCTGGCTTTGATCGTAAGGGGGAGATCAGGACAGAAATCAGCCCGATTAGTGTATACCCACCTTTAGCAGAGCTAGCACAACCTGCCTTTGGTCCTTCTTGCAGGTTAACGTCACTCACTGTGCAGGTAACGCATTGGTCTGTTAAAGTGGTTATAAGCCCGTTTTGCTAGACGTAGCCTAATTGCAACTTCATATCTATTTTCTGCCGAACCACCCAAGATACCATCTGTAATCTGTGCTTGTTTACATCCAGGTAGTATGGCATTATGGCACTGGAATTCACCAGAGCTACAGCACTGGCTAGTGGCGGATGTCTGTGTATGACTGGCATTTTGGGCCTGCAATTTTAAAAAAAATATGTAAAATGAGTGTAACTGACTAATTATTCTGGTGCTAACTAGCAAGGATGACGAGACGTAAACGTATAATCGACTAAATGCTAACTGGCATAAATCATGTGGCTAGTGGGTTGAAGTATAAAAGTGGACATTATAGAACTTTTGTCTTTAAATAAAGCTTTGGGGCTTTGTAGGAAGATTTGTTGACCTACATATAGTGAGGACAAATAGACAATGCAGTATTGAATTCTGCTTACTGTGAATATAATATTGCTTGTAAATGCATTTTTAGAGATGAGGTCCCATTTATGAATGAAATCTGGTCATTGTAGCTGTCTGAGTAGTAAATGCTTCTAAAAAGGCTTTGTTGTATGTTCCTTTGGGGCTGCTTTGATATTATGAACACTCTTTCTCATTTTAAAAGATGGACATTTCAGTCATCAGGGCAGGTTTGTGTTTTAGCTGTGACGTGATGTGAGTTTGTGTGAAAAATCACCTCTCAGGGGTTTGCCCTTGACGGTTTTTACAACAGATTTTAAAATGATAGAAGACCACACATAACTCTCATACGGACATACAATATATCACAGAACATAAATGTCTGACAGGATTAAAGACAAAACAATGAAATGAATATAGAAAAATTAACATTACTCACTAACACTGATACTGTAGCTTGTACAGAAATGGCAGGCTAAATTTCCCACAGGACATGTAGCTTACTGTCTGCTTCCTTTTCAATTTCACAATAAGGACAAAAGATAAGAAGACATTGATATAAAAAGGCTCCTCATTTATTTGTCTGTTTCTGTGTGCAGTAAAAAAGAGGTTTGCGTGACTGCACTCACACTCTCATACATCAACCTCAAACCTATATCCACATCTACACACCAGCATCACATTGTAACCAGTAAACTGCATAAAAGATGGAGAGCATTTGAATTCAGTCTTCACTTTATTGAGCATTGTTTACACAAATTGGTTCTGATAGACCAAGAGATTGAAACAAAAATAAAAATTTCCCCCCAGACATAAAAATGAAAATCAGACGACAGAACAAAACATAAAATATGCATTAAGAGAGAGCAGGAACAAAACAGAAATACTCATAAATATTAAGCGACAATGCAACAATATGAAAGTGTGTTTCTCAAATTGAGCTATTCCTCGCTCTTTCCTCCAGCTGTTTACTCTTCAGTCTGTAGTGCTTTCTATTTCACATTACATGCATCACCATCATGACTCAGATCTGCTTCTTTCAGCACATCAGCATCCGCCTTCTATTAGAGGAAATAATTCAACACTAGAGAGTACATTTTTGCATCATGTCTGCCTTAAAAAAACAATCACACATCACTGTTTGGTGGTGAGTGTGTCTGTGCTGCTTGTGCTTTCGTTAATCTCACTCTGGTTTCCTGCTCATGTTGTAGAATGAATGATTTCCAGCCTGAATAGCGGGCACAGGTGTGTAACCTCAGCCTCTAACAGACATAATAACACACCTGTCACCATCTGATTACTTATCCCAGAATGTAAAAAATGTAAAACCAGAACCTCCCGACCCTCGTCTTGCTCTCCTGCAGAAGAAAATCTGTACACAAAGACAAACACACGGATGAAAAAACTGTGAAATGTTCTTCATTCGTGCACACTCATGCCTACCTATTGTGCCTCAGCTTTGTGTGTAATACCAGTCAGTATTTAATGGAGATTAATGGCAGGGTGTCCAGCGGGGTGTGTGAGCACTGACAGGGTGGTGTTTATGTAGAGCTGCTGTGCACGCAGACTGTCACTCATTCTGATTTTTTCGTTTTCAACCACAAAACCAGCACATGTCTGGAATATTCTGAGTAATAGTCAAATGTGCAGCTTTGTTCAATCTGGCTGCAGAGGAATGATTTCTGTTTAATTCTAGACTATTTAATCCTAGAGTAGGATTCCACATTGTACATTTGTATTTTAATGTTGATTGTTTTTGGGTGAAATCAGGTCTATTAGAGTTTGTGTTACTTAATCCAGATTCCCACAACTGAACAACAATGTGTCCATTGTTTTTCAACTAAAGCATTTTGTAAAGTAGTCAAAAAGACTGCGTTATATCACGTGTGTGTGTGTGGACTACTGTTTCATCATTTGATTGCTGTCATTCTATTTCTTCGGCCAGAGGACACCAGATTCAAATGATGACATGAGATACTTAAATGTTCACATTGAGAAATGTATCTTCTATCATTTTAGATTTAACACAAGATACGATTTAAAATAAATCATTGTCTCAATAAAACATAGGGATGGGCATTTCAAGCAAAAATACTATTCGATAGTCTGCTAACTATTTGCTGATTATTCAAATAGTTCCCCACACTCCCTGCAGACATAAGGAGAGACAGACCCATTTAATGACTGTGCAAAGTTGTTGCATCAATGCTAGTTAGACATTATATATGTATGGATATGATCTAGATATTCTACTTGTATCTATAAAGTTTGCAATCAACCTCATTTTTATTTTGTTTTTTCTGTAGGAGTTCCTCCCAAAATTATTTTGTGCTGCAGAAGTCTCTTAGTTTTTCTCAAGATCTGAATCTTCAGATCTGAATCTCACAGAACCGCATCCATTTTACTGGCTACGGGCACTAATGCTTATGTAATTTGGAATGTTATTAGGAAGTTTTCTGTTATTTAATAGCAAAGTAAAAGGGCTCTTAAGGGCTAGTAAAAATATCCTGAAAAAATACATTTTAAAGATGAGATAATAGTCACAGGAACTTAAATGATTATTTGAATATTCAAATTCAAGACTCATCCAAAATAACATGTAGCTTTTGTATAACAGTCAGCACATATATATAAATAGCCTTTGCTAATAGCATAGTGAATTAACATAAACATTCTGTAACATCCTATTTGACCTGCTAGTAATGAGAATCCTGTTAGACAAAGGCAGAAATGAATGGTTAGAGGCTCAGTTGGCACAAAGACAGAAAAACTTTAAGGCTGTCCAACCTTTTGACAGATTAGAGGGCAATCCACCATACCAATATTATTTTGCACACAGTGATTCCTCCAAGTCTGCCAGTTGTAGTGCAAGTTTTTACAATAATATTAACAGTAGCAATATATGCCACACACAGAAAAGACCGACTTGAGAAGCTGCATCATTTTGGATCACTTGCACACCAGCTCTCCCTCTGCATCTTTCGAATACACAGGCAATTGGGCAAATGTGCAGTGAATAGGGAAATGACAGTTTGACAACAGAACACTGCACCCAACTTATGCTCATACAACTTTCACAGCTTTTTAAAAAAATAACAGGAAAAACAGTGGAACAAACATGAGCAACTATAGTGCATAGAGTAGTCGACACAGAAAAATAGCTGTTGCAATATTCACTTTGCACCAATAGGTGTTCAGATTGTAAAGCTATCAGTGTTTGTTTTGTGTTTTTGCTGTCTTTTATTTTAGCAATGAAGCTATCAGCCAAACATGCTTACAATTAAATCTGACATCAGAGCAGATATAGACAAGCTGTTTACTTCAGTTCTTTCACTATTCAGCTCTTGTTCTTCTGTTTCTGAAACATTCACCATCCCTGGAGCTCCTAAAGTTTCTTTTATCTGTCCGTCTGCAGCTCCATTAAAACAGTTTCAGCATATTGAAAAGTACTGAGGTTGGCAGGTCTGCAAAGCCTAAACACTTTATGCTGACATATTTCAAATTTAAACTTGTACACTGATGTTGTTGATGAATAATCAGTCTATATGAAATTGACTTCTCTTGTTAAAACACACTAATTTAACATGGCAAGCAACAGAAGTGGTTGAGTGCATGCATTGTGGTCCTTTTCATTTTTTTTTTACATGTAAGTGTCTTATTACAGACATGGTAATGATGGGAGTATGAGGGAGTATGTAATGTAAAATGTCAGCATAATTGGTTCATTTGAATAGTGCATTGGGTTCAGCCTGCACATATTATTTATGCTGATTTTATAGTAGCTACCAACCTTATTGAAATACAGCGGTGTTTTCCAAATGCTTACCAAGTTTTAGAAGGACCAGATTTAGGGCTACAGAGAAGTTTGAACCCAGTGAATCACAAAAAGTAGGTCAAAATGTGACAAAAAAATCAAAAATGTCTGCCTCACTGTTGAATCTTTTGTTTGGGTATATCAGGCTTTATGTTGGACTTTTTTAAACTGATTATTTTCTGGGCCTCTTGATTGGATTGGACAGCTTGAGAGAGAGACAAGAAGGGGAGAGAATGAGTGATAACATGCACCAAATTGGACATGCACCCAATCTTTCCAACCCCAACATGTTTGAGGCAGATGGCTGCCTGACATGAGTCTGGTCCTGCTGGAGGTTTCTGCCTGTTAAAAGGGAGTTTGTCCTTGCCAATGTAACTTGCTAAATTCAGCAAAGTGCTCTGCTCATGGTTGATTAACACAACTTAAGACTGAGTATTGCTGGGACTGGATCATATTCTGTCTTGATGTTGGGTCTGTGTTAATAATTTAACATGGAGTATGGTCTAGACCTGCTCTGCTTGTAACCAGGAAATGATCCTACAACCTGAGCAACAAGGACTGTAGCCAGTGTACATGGGGCACCTGCTCTACCAGCTGAGCTACATCAGCTTATATCGGATTTGTAATGACACATTTACCCACCAGATTTCATATATAGCTATTACGTAACAATTATTCCCCGCCAGCATCAGTGTTGCTCAACTGTAGCTGAACTGACATCACTTCACAAAGATAAACATCTACTTTAAAAATTCAACAAAGAGTCCTCTTTTGAACTGTTCCTCTCATTACAATATTGGAGTCCTCACCCCAGACTGTGAATCTACTTTGTGTGATACAGTAAATTAAGGATCAGGAAAACAAATAAATAGCTTTTAATTCAAGGTTAGATCAGTTTCTGGGATGTAGAAAAGTGTATCTTGTTAATCAGAGGTGTGATATGTTTGCTCAGCATTGGTTTAAGGAAATGACGAGGTGTTGTGACATCCTGATCAGATTTATTAACCGATGCAGGGTTTTTTGTTTCTCAGCTTCTCATCACTGAAATTATCATTACCAAAGACCTTTAGCGCAAATTGAAATATTTCCCTTTGACTGACTTGATTCCCCGAGCAGGTTTGATAATTTAGTTTGTCACTCTCTTACTATCTCTTGTTTTCACAAGTGTTTTAGGAAAAAATCCTTATATAAAAGACACGTTTTTAAAAAGCTCCCTATGTACCTGTACTTGGAATAGAGAAAAAACACATATATTTCATAACCCCTGATTGAAGCATTAACTTGTCACTTTGGGTGAAGAAAAAAAACAGTGCAGTCATTTGTTTCTCATAAATCTTGTTCTCTATGCATCATCCTGAACAGTTTTATTTAAATGCCTTTTTCAAGCCGTTTTAAATTCAGTTATGATCTCCTCAGGTAGTTTAGTGTGACATTTAAAAAGGTCCCCTGTGGATTGTTAAATAGAGAAAATCACCTCAGTATTTAATTACAAGGAAATCACAGATGATTCAGCTTATGTCAGCTTAGTGCTGCAGCTCCTCAGAGACATGTTGTTTACAGTCATCCAGGTGCACTTTTTATTTACAACACAGCACAAAAATATAAGAAGGAAGGCAGAGATGGTGTGTGACTTTTATTGAATGTAGTCGGACTGAGTTTTTACTGTATCGCCTTGGGTCCAATTTTCCCAGCACTCAATGTAATATTTCAACTCTTTCCTCCATCAGCTCGTACAGGAGACAGGAGCAGAGTGACTCCATCTTCAGGCAGCTGTTCAATTTTTGATTTGTTGGCCTTGAAGTTGCTGTCAGACAAGGGACTGGTAAATGTTCCAGAAAAGTCTCAGTCAGATGCCTTTTAATGCCTATGAAACCAAGTGGAGGTGTTAGATCTGCATTTATATCAAGCAAGATTTTCAGGATAATGAAGTTATGATGGCTTTCCTTCCATCATTGCATTGTAGTGCAGTCCTCTATTAGCAACAGTTTGTTTATTGTGCAATGTATTTCCACATCACCAGTTGCCATTATGGCTCCCTCCTACAACAGCCACTCTACATAAATACTTTTCTAATGGTCCATTCTCCTTTGTCCATTGTCTTCATAAGCTGTCACATAAAAATGCTCTTCGCTCTTGTTTATTCTCCAAAGAGAACAAATTGTTTTGAAATTGAAAAGATTTCAACCAAATTATGTAAAGTGCCTCAAAAAACCCTGCTTTTTATCTGCCAGCTTCTCTCTCCTACAAATGGTCAAATTTATGTTTCATTGATGTGTGTTTGCCGATATCTCAAAGATGGATGTAGAGAAAGCAACACGTAATTAGATATTGCAGAAGGAATATGTTAGTGCAAGCCAGGCTGGATAAATTATTAAAAAATATCAAGTTAGTTTGTCACATACTCACTAAAATATCTACAAACTGTGTCTTCTAAGTGTACACAGGCATGTGTAAACTCATCAGTCCAGCTCTGCACACAGGCTGTTTAAGAGCTTGTGCATTACTTGTATTTTGCAACATATTACATACATTTATTTACCTGCTGCTTCCATAGACTGTTCAAAGCATGGACATAGTCCCTGTGTTGTTACCCATTGGTTTATTAAGAGGTATTTTGAAACCCAAAGATGGTGGTCGCCATCTTGGAAATGCTGACTCTGCAAAGAGGAGGAGCTGGGGCAGACATTTAGCATCCTGGCAAACCGTTAAAATGCACCAGCCTGTCAGTCAACCCAGTCACAACCCAATATGGGCATCTTAAAATATTACTAACTTTAATATTATCTTATGGATACTTTATAAGGAATCATCTCCTTACACAAGAATTGAGCTATAAAGACTATGTTTTTTTTAACATTTTGTAGATTTAGGCATTTTAACATAAGATCCAATGGAAATTCCTTGGTTTTTGCAGCCAGCCTCGAGTGGGCACTTGAGGAAATGCCATTTTTTTTGCTCCTGCAGTGGCATCATTTTTCAGCTGCTTGACTGCTCAAGGGTTTTCTCTAATATTTGACTGAAGTGTCTTGTATTTAGCTTTTGATACTCTAAAAATCTGATGGAAACTACTGCTCGGCTAACATTTGACTTATGTTGTAAAAGGAGGACAAGATACATGTAACTACATTATGCAGCGTTTGTTTATCTGCTTATTGTGCTCTTGGTTTATTAAATGGCAGAAAAAGATAAAAAAGGTATATTTAAATCCTACAGAAGCTTTGGCTAAGGCTTTAAAATGAAATCGGCTGGATCAGAGAGATCCAGGTCAGGACAAGGAGATGAGTCTGGGTTCTGCCTGTCAAAAACATGATCCCACAGGCCTTATCTTGTTCCAACTGGTCCTGAATACAGGTCTTAACAAAAGCACAGCATTTCATTTTGCTCTGTTATTATTATTAATTTTTAGATGAATTCAAGTTTACCGTATTTACATGCAGGATCTAATGTTTACTTGCTGGTTGGACGGTTGAAACTGAACCACACTGCAGATGTTTGGTTTCCTCCATGTCTGCGGTGTGCCTGATTTATTGCTGGTTTCTACAGTAGCATGAATTTGCAGGTGTGGGTGTGATTGCGTGTTTGTATGAATGTGTAGCCCCTCTGGCTTTTTGTTTTTGTCTTGCATTTTGTATCCAGTTTACATGAATTTGACTATTTCTCCGTCAGTCAGAGGGACAGATGTGATAATCATCTTCCCAAATCTCTCTCATCTCTCTCTTTTTCGGCGCTCATCTCTGTAACCTGATTTATCCCCTGCCTCTGTTCTTTTTTTTTTTGTCTCGATGAAAAAAGGCAGCTCTGCCAAAAACAAGGGATAATAATGACGTGGAGAGGAACCATACGTGTCACTCCCACTTCCTGCTCAGGTCGGCAGGTTTAGCGGTGTTAGCACGGCGGCAGCTGTCCAGTGTACAGACTGTGATAGCCGATATTTGGTGAAACAGGGTCCTGGGGCAGAGGGTTTATCTGTTTGGTTATTGAGGAAGACAAACGGTGTAATCCCAAACATTATTACATCATCCTTCGTCATCAACAAACTCCACCCACATCCCCTTCCTCTTCACCTCTCAATCATCTATAATTTCAAGGTCAGTTAGGTAACATCCTGGCAGGGCTGATCCTTTGAGGGAATGAAGTTTCGGCAGGGATGCATCCTGATGTTGCAGGAAGATTAATGGATCACAGATTGATTGGTTGCGGATGTCAAAGGGTAGCAAAAGGTTAAGTCGAAGTGTACCTGCAGGCTAAATCTCATCATGCTTAATTTACCCTGCAGATATTGTTTGTTTGCTGCATTCAGAACATCAAATTCTCTCTGAAATATTAACAATAACCAAATAGATGTATCATGTGTCTCTCTGAACTCCCAGCTACAGACAGCAAACTCAGTGTTTTCAGTTCATAGCCACAAAACAGAGTGAATCATGCAGCAAAGTGAGGTCCGTACATTTCCTGTTAGATGTAACAGGAATTGCTGTTATTCAACTCAGTGAACACAGCCCAGTATTTCAATATCAATATTTTCTAGACCTCCACTTTTACTGATGTGTTTCTCCATCTCTTCTTCCACCAGTGCGTTACCTGCTGAAGAACAATGTGAGTCCAGACCTCTGCAATGAAGATGGTCTTACTGCCCTGCATCAGGTAAGACTGTCCACCTCTGTTTCTACCTGTGTTTGTCTCTGTCCACCTCTGTTTCTACCTGTGTTTGTCTCTGTCCACCTCTGTTTCTACCTGTGTTTGTTTCTGTCCACCTCTGTCGCCACCTGGTTTGTCTCTGTCCTTCCCTTTCTCTACCTTTGTTTGTCTCTGTCCACCTCTGTTTTTTCTCTCTCATTTCTCTGATGTGTCTCTCTTTTTTTCCCACCACTTCAATTTAAACGATTCTGGTTCCAGTTCCGGTTAGCAGTTCTGTTTTTTCTGGATTCTTCATTCTGATTCCATTATTTTTGTAGAATAAAATCAACAAATATTTAAACAACAAAAATGAGCGTGCCTTTACAGTTTGAAGATTCGTCTTTCAAAAGTGAACTGTCAACTGTGACAAGACTTTTTCTTTTTTTTCATGTATAAAGACAAACATTTCTCTTTTTTATAAGGATAGATCAACAGGAAAAGTTACTAACTTGCACCACAGGAACTTTTTATAGAGACTGGGCTGGAGGGGAGCTCTCTGAACTCGCATCAAACAAAAATATATTTGAGGACACGACTTGTTTACCGCAGTATAAATGCAAATGTAAGCTCAACTGTGTTTGTACCTGAGTGTGATGAGGCGTTACTACAGCTGTGGCCAGGGCATTTTTCTGAACAGGACACTGCACCACATCAAATACAGTTCATTCCCCCAAATTCATGCAGTGTTGAAGTAAAAGCTTCGTCATATAGGACGTGCTTCCTTCCTTACATGAAATGTCTTTGCTACATGTGTTGCACTTTTTTGTCATTACCTTCTTTTAGAAGGAAGAAGATTTACTTTAGTGTTCTTAACATAGGTAGCACTAGAGGCATGACAGAGGTTTTGCAAATACTGATAACACCGTATTTCTGTACCACAGAATGTCACAAACTGGCTGAATCATTCACTGCTTCCTGTGGGGGGAAATAAAATAAAAGTAATGCTGTCATTTACTTTCTTGAATCCTCTCATACGACACACCTTTGTGGATAAAGTGTCATTTCGATGCAGTTTTGAAGCTAATTCGAAATGGATTATTATCTCTTTAGGCGTATTAACGCCGTGTGGAAGAAACTGTCTGACACATTTTCCACCAAGTAGCAGGGAAAAGAAAGAAACTGCTTTAACAACCCGTGTGTTGTTCTTTTCTGATTGTTTCTTCATCTAAAGAGATTTTTCTTTTATAGCTGATGGCTTAAATGTTTCCTCCATCGTATGACCTCAGTCTTTGTGTGTTCAGCTAAACAAAATATTGCCGTGTTGGATGATGGCAAATAAAATTGACCTTGTTTTCTGAGTGGTTTTGCTGGAAAATGGACAAATTCACATTACTCCTTCAACACTGGCAGAGTGCTGAATGTCAGCATCAGATTTTCATATAAATTCCTGAAATCACAATATTCCTCTGCACGCTTTCTAACCTGCCCTTCCAACTGCACCATGTACCCTCCAGTTTATTCTGTTTTTGTCTGACACATCTCCATGTTGTGCCTTTGCTGAGTAGGAAAACGTTACATCTATCCTCTTTTAAAACTTTGGTAATGACGTCCAACTTCACCATTAGCATCTCATCCTCTTTGGAAATATAATTAAATCATTTCCTGTGATTACTTTGCAGCAGTGGAAATTAAAGGCCTGGTGCAGAGTAGTTTGTTGAGTCATTTGGATGTTGAAAAGATGACCTTTAATAGAGAGGAAATGAGTTCAGTATTTGGGAAAGTAGTCCGTGTTAATGTAAGGAATGGATAAAGGAGATTAGACTTATTATTACATGTTCATTAGAGCCAGAGTGATAATCAAATGCAATTACCACCACAAATCACTCCTCATTCAGTACCACTCAGCTGTCTGTGTAAACAACAGATCATTACATGTCTCCTTTGATCACAAATCAGTCGGCCTTTAATTTGAAATTTCTTCAATTTGACTGTTTCCTGTCTTCAAGCAGCCACTTTAGCAAATTGAAGACTTACTAACTTTAAACCTTCAAATTGATTCAAAAGTCATGCATATCACACACTGGTTTTGACTCAAGCAATCATGAGACATGAGATGGACATGAAACTTCAAATGTTGCATAAACTTGTCTTGTTCTTGACTCCTCAAATACAACTAATTTACAATGTATTCTGGGTAAACAAAAGCCTTTTTCTAACCGGGAAGCACGACTGACTGAGCATCAGCTCTGCTCACTCCAGCAGAACATGTTTGCCTTCATGAAGAATTCAGCAGTTACAAGGACATTTTCGTAGGGAAATTGAGCAAAGAGTGCGACTACACAAGAGTCTCCTGATAGTATAAAATTGCAGTGAATTGCCGACCTGTAACAGAGCTTAAAAACTGTCCTCTGAATGGGAGTACAGCTGAGTAACTCACCATTCAGACTCAGAATAGTTTCTTTCAAAATTTAATGGCTTTTAGTGTCCTCTCTTCAAACAGGAAACTGTAATCGCTCAGAAATCTTTCCCTGCTGATTACCCACTCTACAAGATTGTCAGCAAATGACAAATAAAGAGACGAATTTCACTCTGTCATTTTTTTCCATCTGTAAGCAGGTGTCACTAAATGCCGTCCTGGGATTGGTTATCTAACTATTCCAGTCTTTATTGTGTGAAGCAGGATCACCTGTATCATCTCTTACATCAGGGAGAAAAAGTGGCCTTTGCTTGAAACCATTTTGAAATATCTTTGTAAAACCCTCTCCTGTGCTTATCTCATCTTTGAGTTTAATTATCAAACAGAGTCCTTTGGACACAGAAGCAAGAAAAGGTTGACTCAAAGCAGCTGCTGTGGCTTATTGCTACAGATCACAAACACTGAGCAACCTGAAAAGACAAGAACGCATCAAAGCGTTTGGTTTGTGTTTGAAACTGTGCATTATATTTTCCTCCATGCCTAGTTATGCACCACATTATGCCTCAGGGAGCAATGGACGATTTTTGTGGCTTTCAGTGTAGCATAAGTAAGGAATAATGTATGGTTGGCAGGTAGTTATGGGAAGTAGAATCCTGACAGGGTGAGACAAGACCCTGACTAGATTTGAATGATTTATGAATACAGTTTTTAAAAAATAGTCCCTGTGATTCCACGGGCGATAGTGATCCATGGCATTGGATTCTTGTCTGCCTGTTGTTGTCGATTTATCATCAAACTGTCTGCATTCAGCTCTCCTTCTTCTTTGATCTCTGCAGTTCACACGCCTTTAAAAATAAACAAGGCAAATGTCACAACTTTTAACACTGCTAACATCATCAACACCACTCATGGTTTAAGTTTCTTGTAGCAACCGGTAACCTAAAGTTTCACTTACTCTGCTGCTGTTGCTAATACTGCTGGACAGGATCCATTATGAAAATGTCCCTAGCCTGTCGATTTAACATGCTAACCGAAACTAATGTTGTAGCCGAATTGTTTTGATACCTCCCCTTACAGTCTACCGTGTCAACAAGCAGCAGAAAATGTGCCGGAACTCTATTCCGCACACTCTATTGATTTGACATGACGTGTGATCAGTTTGCCTCTGGTGTAGCTCATGTTAGTGAAAGTTAATAACTGTGGTCAAGGGGTTTAGACCAATCAGAATCAAGCATCTTACACAGCTGGAAGATCAGTAAGAAAGCTGTATAATAAGTTAGTTGTAAAGTACTTCTAACCACCACATCCTTTCAGTGCCTTACCATTGCTTACAGTCCATCTAACAACATGAGAGGTGATAATGAAGTTTGAACTGAATGATGACATCTTGTAGTTAGCCGCTCTTTCATGCAGATAACTATTTTTGATCATTAATTAAAGTTAAATGATCTGTAGATGACTGCTGATGGTTAACAGGATTACATTGCAGCGGATTGAGCTCCGCCTTTTCTGCTCTCTGCACAGTCTTCTTTCATGTACGCAGCCAATGCATGCTGAAACACCTGTGGATGATACCTCATGCAGTGCAAAGGAAAACCAGAACACTTCAGAAAACAAACTCCAGTACCTGAATCAAAATGTAGAGATTACTGCACCACACAAAACGACTGCAGATTTTACCAAAACAACAAATCTGACCTCCTGAAGGACCATGCCTCATATTTTATACCAGTTTCTTCCTTAATGGCTTCTTTTGTCCTCTTTCGTCCTCTCTCTCTCTTCAGTGGAACCAACCCTCTGACATTTTATGTCCTCTCTTCATCTTCGCCTCTCTTTGCTCTGCCTCAACAAACACCGCCGTCTCTCTTTCCCTCTCGGCTGCTCAGCGCCTAATATTCAGGCTCCTGCTGTGAGGCAGAGAAATGAACATGAGGAAGAGAAAATTGAAGCCCATCAGTCACCTCCAGCACGGCTGGTGTTTTAAAAGCTGTGAGCCGTTTGCTGCCAAGAGATCAGATTGACCTTTGGGCGGTGAATGTGTGTGTACCAGATAATCTGCTATTTGGATGGGTCAGCCCGTTCACTGTCCTTAAGATGAGACCTTTTCACACCTGCTACGATTCCACATATAGCACTAAACACACAATACACACGCACAGATAAAAAAAAAAAAATCATACACACACTCACACATCATCGAGAAGGAGGGTGAGAAAAGCAGAGGCGGTGTCTCTCCAAACGAGATGTCATACCTACCTAGCTGTGGTCTCACCTCCCTGAAATGAGACATGAATCAATACATGGCCTGCAGGTCTAATTTACTGTATGTGATAGAAAACACACACACACACACACGCGCACACACACACACACACACACACACACACACACACACACACACACACACACACACACACATATGCACACTTTAGAATTTACCGTCAGCCCTTGAGAAGAAGTTAAAGCTTGGGGAAAGCACCTTGGCAGCTTTATTTTCTCAGTTAGTCATCTGTATCACACGGGGATGATGGGAAGGATTAATGGAGACCTTGCGTTCAGTGACAAGGTTATGCATAAACACATTTGTGTGTTATAGATGCATGTGTGTAAGGATCCAAAACGCAGAAGAGAGAGAATTTGAAGAATTGGCTCATATTCTCTGCAGAACAATGGGACATCAGTCACTTTGTCGTATAGTTTAAGAGGTCTGATCACACATTGTTGATGAACAACTTAAAGCTCCAGTGAGGGACTTTCAGTTTGTGTTGATTTGGCGCCCCCTGTGGACAAAGTGGTACATGCTGTTGCTTTTGCTGACCTTGGGGAAAAAAATCTCACTCTGCTCTCTTTTAACTGTCAAACACCTCACTCACTGAAAATCTTTGCTGCTTAAAATGCAAATGAAGGCTGTTTTTGGTGGTAGCTGTTAACCCCATTATCTGACACCTCCCTGTCTGGCAGAAGCATTTTTAGGCATTAAGGATAACTATATGTAAATACCCAACCTTCTGAAATATTGTCTGTTTTGATACTGTAGTTAACATAATAGCGTCTGCATCGATTTCAGTCTGTTTCAACACCAGCTGAAAACTCCTTACAGGAGCTTTAACAACACAAATGCCACAAAATTCATAGAATAAGACGCACTTTAAGAACTTTTATGTCATCTAAAGAGTAAGCTGCGTCCAATGATAAACGGGTTATTGTTTGGGAAATCTTGTAAATTTCGTAAATAGCATTTTTGTTTCAGACTATTTTTCCACTGCACGTTGGGAGGCCAAAGCGGGCAAAAATAAGTTGCACTATAATCACATCTCACCACCAGCCCTTTTGTTTGTTGTTTTTGGGGAGTTTCACAGAGAACCTCAGCCTGTAGCTCTTGATCCAACAACCCTCTGTGGCTGTATCCTCTTGCACTTTTCAAAGAATACATCCATATTTTGTTGCAATAACCACGTTTTATTGAAGACCAGCGCAGCTAACAAAAACACCACATCCTCTGTGAAGAACAACAATGGGTAAAAAATTAAAGGAGAAAAACCCAACTTCATAAAGTGTTGGGAGAGCAACTTTCATATGCTTTGGCAAGATACAACAACTCCAGTGGAAGAATGAAAAACATCATAATAGAGGTGAAGCTAAGTCATTTACGTACAGTCTATCTTTTATGATGTCCTCTAGTTTCTGTTTACTGACCCTACCCTGAGAGACCCCTCCCCTCAGAACAGAGATGTTTCATCATGGGATAAATGAGATCCCAACTAATAAGGCCATCAGGTCCTTATATTGAAGGGATCAAGCTTTCAGGTCATTTATTTAACCATCACACATTAGTACATTGTGTACCCTACTGTTCCTCCACAGCTAAAGCCTCAATAACTGGTATGGAGGAAACATAGATTAGCAGAAAATGTTTGGTTAGTTCAGGGATGGGTCAAATTAATCTGTTAAAAGGAAATCTGAAAGTATAAAAAGGAACGCTGGGTTGAAACTAAACTCCAGAGCCTGATGTCCAGTTATAAGAAACAGTAATCAACATGTGAAGGTTCTTTTAAGAACAAAACATTCTGTTTAGCAGCCTGCTCGGACACACGTGAAGCCAGTTTGTAATATGATGACCCTGGTTGGTTTAGCTAACAATCACAGCCACGGCAGCCTCTGTCTCCTGCCGTGAGGCCCCAAGTTCACAATTTGGGGTGAACTTGTCGATAAGAAGAAGAAGACTAAAGCCTCCTCGCCCAGTTTCTTTTTCCTTTTATTTTTGTCACCGGTAAAAGTAGTGACACTTCAAGGAAACGGGTGAGTGGATAAGAACTTGTTTTCCTGAACGACCTTAGAGGTTGACAGAGATTGTAACCCTGCCAGTGGATTCTTTCAAACACACCTGCCTCATGTTGTCTCGTGTTTTGTTGAGTCCCAGCTGCTTTTCCGCTCAGAGCTCTGTTTCCAGAACCTGAGGAGGAGGAGGGTGTGGTTGACTGAGAGGGGAAAGAAGACACAGAACATCAACTTCATCTTGTCACATTTAAAAAACAACGACTTCAGCGACGGAGCATCTCAAATATGTATGCAGAGATGACACAGACGGATACTGAGATGTCTGAGGCGGCCTTTGAACTTGCACTTTAATGATCATCTGTCGGATTTGAGATGTAAAGTTATTCCTGTCTGGACTGAGACTTTACATTAGTCATCCAGTTTTTCCTGCTCTTCTGAGGACCTTAAACTCAGACCTGCACGCTCTTCACTGCATTGTTCTAACAGCCAGGCCTCTGAGTTTACCACAGGTCCTCAAATCATAAAAGTAGTCTCTCTAAGCGCCTGCTCTTAGTCATACTGAGAGGTATTTTCAAAATGTGATAAGGTGTTAGTGCTATTTTTATGGGTTGTCAAAAATACTGATACATTAACTTTATTACTTTACCGCATGATAAAATACACCATCATTTGTACTTTGATTTTCAGTAGTATCACAGTGAGCTGAAAATTTGGTGTCTTGATCCCAGAACTCTTAACCAGTATGTCAAGGAGAGGGAGAGGTGAGAAAAAGAAATGACATGCCTTAGAGGCCTGAGCTGTGCCTGAGCAGAGAGCGGTCTCCTAGTTCTCCCACTGCCTGGATTCAATCTATCAAACCTTTATGGTCTAATTCCAAACAGCTGAACTCATCATTGTACAACGTTTCTGCTCTCAGCCTCTCTTCCCTCATGATTTGCATCAGTCCCATCAGCTCTGGTAAAAATTTAAAGCCCTTTTTATAATTGAATGTCCTGCAGCCTCAGCTGTGCTCTCTGTCACCTGGTCCTGGTCAGGGCTCACTTTACCCTAGTATCTCAGCCTCATATCGATTCACAGCAGTGCCAGGGATTAGAGGGGTCTTTGTGTTTCAAGAGGGCCAAAGACAAAACAAATCATTACAAATCAACCTATTTAAAAAGTATATCCAGAAATAGATATATTTCACCAAAAAAAGATGAAGTAACTTATGTAACTCCTGGAGAAGAAACTTTTAGAATACACTTTGAAAAATAATTTTAGAAGGGCTGCTTGTGTGAACGCAAACAGCCACCTCGACGTTCAATGAATTGTTCCTGCCAGCTCCTTCATAAAATTTCCCCTAGAAGTCAAGGATGAGCTGATTTGAGAACACAGCAAGAAACATTCAGGGAAATTCTATATGAGCGAGGAGGTGGGGTTGATGAAGTTTATACCAGGTGACCAACACAAACCTGTAAAGCCTGATTTATACTTCTGCGTCGAATCGACAGCATAGCCTACGCCCGAGGTCTGCATAGCCCCTGTACCTACGCAGAGGACTACGCACGTAGGTGACGTGCACCTCCTCAAAAATATTACTACTTGTCAAATCGTTGCAGACTGCAAGCCCTGTGATTGGTCCCCTCGGCTGCATTGTATTTCCTGCTATTTTCAGCACTTCAGGGATACCTGCTTATCGGCCGCACATTTGCTGTGTATTTCATGTCCTCCTCTCTATTCTTCCCTGAAATCATTGCTGTATGATAAACACTAACATATATCAGCTGTATATTAACATAATACGCTTGGAAACGCTGTAGAAATGTAGACAGAGATCGTAGCAGGGCCGGAAACAGGCAACCCGACTATGAGAGAGACCACACTGCCCTCAGGCATTTCGGTGGAGTATTGCTGCGCATCAGGGACGCATCGCACAAGTATGTGGGGCTCACGTCCGCATCAGCCCCTGCTGCGTAGGAAAACGCAGAAGTATAAACCAGCCGTAAGAGCGACATGTCATAGGATGAATAAAAGATGAGAACAATGAAGCTGTCTACACATCACTTCGTTAACATGTAGCATTGATACAAATGTGAAAACCATCATCATGTTGCAAACACAGTTTTTTTTAAGATTAATTTCACGTGTTGGCCCCATGTCTGAATAAGTACTCGTATAACTTTGAAGAATTTGATAAAAGTCTTATCAGGCTTTTTAAGATTAATTTTGGTAGGACAGCTTGAGAGGGACAGGAAATATGAGAGTATGACATGCACCTAATCACACAGGGACCTACAACTAGTGCAACGAGGACTGTTTCCCCTCTACATGGGGCGCCTGATCCTCCAACTGAGCTGAACCAGTGCCAATCCATGTCTCCACATGTGTTTTCTCAGGGTTTTTATTCCATAAACTTTTTGTCACATTATTACTCAGGGGTTATTTTCAGAAGGGACTTGAGACTCTGCTAGCCCCCCTCCTTTGGTCTCACCCACTGGCCCTCGTCTTAGTCAGTCTTAGCCTTATTTCCATGTAGCTTTGCTCTTCAACCCGGACCACAATCTTCTCAGCCCACAGACCGATCCCTGTAAGACTGCTGCTGTTGTTCTTGTTGGTAACAATTGTTGCCTTTGTTCGAGCCACACTCCAGTCCTTGTGTGAATAGTTGTCATGAAAGGCACATTATTTCCCTGCTTGCCTCATCGTCTTGTTGCCAAGATAAGTCAGGTGGAGGCTGGTAAACAGCAGATCTACAGAAGGTTAGGAGTGCAGCGTGAAGGTAGGCTGAAGTAAGTGTGGTTTTATTCAGGAGGGGGAGGCTAAGAGATCAGCACTGTTGTTAGCTAGCATGTGGGTTGCAGCCGCTGGGGTTTTTCTGATGACATCTGTCATGCCAGTGCTGCAGGCATTCACTTTACATGTGAGCTAATCCATCAGAAGTCTCTGACAGGCAAGTGTGTCTCTTCAGGGTCTTGTTCTCGTCACTTTTATGAGGCTGCACATTCCTCCTGAATAATTTCTTCATGCTTTCCAATTACCAAACACTGACTGATAATAAAAATCTATAACCCGCTCTCTGAATTACCATTTCCATGTAACAAGATGTGCATTTTTCCAATTTATTACAGCCATACAAACCAATACATAAATGATATACTGAAGGGAATTTATGACTCATGCTCTTATGTTCCTTTTTTTTTTAATCGATCATCTTTTCTGCTTTTTTCCACCCCAGACATAGGAAGTAGTTGACACGAATGAATCTGCTTTCACAGAGTCAAACTTCTGCTTTTGCAGCTGTAGAAGACGGTTATAGAGACATGCTTGTTCTGTTTCTCACCTTCCTAATCTGATCATCACTGACAGTACAGGCCCTTCACAACAATTCAAACTGGAGTCTTATTCTGCCTAGAAGAGGTTATGTGATGTTTAAGCACATGATCATTTCCCTTCAACCTCTTCATGGATTGATTCAGGAAAGTTTCAGAATAAAGAGAAACCTCCCCAGTTAGTAAACCTCCAGCTGTGATCTTTGACCAGGATCTTTGTACATTGCGTTCCTGCCTGTTGAATAATGTGTCTCCTCTTTCGCTCATCGTAGTTTCCCCCACAATCTTTCACATCAACAAAGGAAGGAACAGGTTTTTATGAAACGTAAAGAACAGCATATCATCAGCATATCAGCATATACGTTTATGGTGGTTTTCCCTTTATGACTTGTTGGACACTTGTTGCAGTAGCTGTTGCTTGCAGTAGCAGCTGTGAGACTAAATAGCCTTGGTTGTTTCCATTAAACTACAATTTGTGAACTTGTACTTTTAAGATGAAACCACTGAAAAGGATTAAATTTGACGTATGCAACAGGTCGATTCGCATTGCTTCTCATATTTGCTTCTCAGGCTTCCCATTACAACGTCATGCAAATATTAACAGCTGTATTGCTGATGTTGATTCTCTTGTAGTTATCATTTTAATTAAAAAAGCAGGAACACTGTACAAGTTTTAAACTGGGTCATAAAAAGTTTGACCAAAACCTCTGTTAAAGAATGTTTTTGTCAGGCGGTCCTGCTTCCAGTCAGTCTGCAAGTTGTGTTCTTTATGCATCCATTTCACCTCATATCTGTCTTCCTGCTATCTTTCCTCTGCATCTGAGAAGTAATTTCATTTCCTCTCTTGTGTTGTGTATTAATTTATGTACTCCCCCAGAGTCCTTATCAGACTAGCCTCGGCTGTCGGAGCTACAAAACTCCAGAGAATGCACACAACTCATTTTCTCCTCACCTCAGTGTGGTCTAATGGTTTCTTTTTTATCGGTGTATAAGAATTTAGGTTTCCTTCTTCTTTTATTTCTTTTTAGGGAGGCAGAGACAGAGATGGAGAGCAGGTGACTGAGAGGAGTTATTGTGGTTTTATTTTGAGGCCTGCAGGGATGTAAGGGGCACCAAACACGGCAGCCTAAGCCATGAAATAGTTTCACAGTCACATCCATAAATACGTTTCTGTGCTTTGCTCTTGTTCACTTGATAACAATTAACACTCAATCTAAATTTACAGTCTGCAAAGTGTCTAAATGACAGGAAACGATGAATAAAGAGGAGTGCTATTTGCATTTTTCAGAGTGACTTTGTCTTAAGGTCTGCCCTACACTTCTTCGACTTGGCATTTCCATTCTGTAGGTTTATATTTGTTTGTGCTCCTCTCTGTATTACTGTCTGACTCACTCTCGCTCTGGCTCTCAGATACTTGAAACCTCCAGAGATTACACTTCAGCTCATCCTCTATGTTAATCCTTGAAAAGAAAAATTCTCTGCACACCCAACTTTTCAAGGGCATGCATAGTGAGCATGCACAGAGCGTTGGACTGTTTCAAGATAGGGGCAAGAGGCAGAAGAGGACTGGCTTTTGGAAAAGAAACTCTTAATAAGAAGTTTCAGATGTGTAACTGCATCTTTAAATTAAATCATGTCTCTGCTTCCCCTCAGGCAGAGTCTCCGGTCTGACGGGTACCTTGTTAAGAAAAAGCAATTTCACTTGTTGGCCCCATGTCTGAATAAGTACTCGTATAACTTTGAAGAATTTGATAAAAGTCTTATCAGGCTACATTTCTGTTACACTTTGAGCACTGCATACTTCAGTATCTAACACTGTCAGATATGTGAAGGGCTTCAACTGATAAAGCCAATAGTTTACCTTTTCCATGTCTGAAAAGAGACGCACTTTGGGTGAGAAGTGAACGAAAGGAGGAGCTACTTTGGGACTAGGGATGGGGATCATTACTTATGTTGATGTTGTGCCATTATCACGCCTCCTCAACGATCCAGGTCTTTATTGACTCCACTATTGATAATTTTCTAGTACATTATTAACAGAACTGGTAATGCTTTTATTGATTACATTTTATTTACCTTCACCTCGTAATCATTTTACTGATCCCACCTGAGTGTTACCCTTTGCCACCTTGTTCAGTTTGCTTACTTTTATCCTGCTGAGTTCATCATAGATTCTAACACACAATGACTGTTTTTAACTGAGAGGACTAGCTATAAAGTTTGTGTGTGCTGAACATGGCTGCTTTGACTGGAGGAGGACTGTTCTGCAGCAGCAGCAGCAGTCAGAGTTTAGACGATCAAATGTACTGCGTTTTGGTTTAATTTGATGCACCATGCTGATGTGCTCGGCCATAGAGGTTGTGTTCCTTCAGTTGTAAGAAATTGTTTTGCAAAAGAA
Source organism: Notolabrus celidotus (assembly GCF_009762535.1). Lineage (NCBI taxonomy): Eukaryota > Metazoa > Chordata > Actinopteri > Labriformes > Labridae > Notolabrus > Notolabrus celidotus. The sequence continues at coordinate 13,565,092 of NC_048272.1, read as the reverse complement.
ATTGCATTTTGCTTCTTCTTTATCTTTTACTTTGGTAAAAAGTAGCAAAACATGGAAGGCAACATCAATACTGAAGACTTCTGTAGGATAGCCCTTTGCAAGGGTGCAGACTGGGATCAACTGAAAGTACCAGAAACCCTTAGGAGGAGATAATTCTGCTTAGGATTAGAATATTTGGATTTATTTGTTCTTTTCTTCATTTTTTCCAGATTTAGCTTCTGTGTGTCACCACAGCTTCTCTAAATTGTTTAAACCCTGATCAAATGACTTAGTGAGGGCCGGATCATAATGGGATTTGCACCAGTCGTTTTGTCAGAGCATTTTAACATTTCATCATGACAGATGCCTCATTTTCATTTCAAAACACTCCCAAGTCATCCCACAACAGTGACAGTGCTTTCTGGTACAAACACGCAGATGTTATGCTGGAACAAATGAGGAATTTGTTTCACTTTCATGTGTCTTTCAGTCTTTCATCAGAGTGATGAGAGGTTAGAATGTGATACAACAGATTTAAGCCACAAGTACTAACACAAACTCCTGCTGAGATGCCTCTGTCAGACTTTGGAAACCAGACTTCTGCTCTAAGTCTCCAGTTTCCTGATTTTATCTCACTCCCCTTCAACGACAAAGTCATCTCTTTCTTTCTCTCTCTCTCTCTCTCTCTCTCTCTCTCTCTCTCTCTCTCTCTCTCTCTCTCTCTCTGTTGATTTTGAATTGTCTTCCTGTATGTCTTTATGCATGCGATGCCGCCGCATGCGATGCCGCCACATTCACACCAATTAGCTCTGATGGGGAAAACTGCTGCTGCTGACAGTGGCTAGATTGGAAGATGGTTCTCATGGAAAACATTCTCCTTCCTCCCCACCCTGTAATCACACCCAAATTTAACGAGGAAAATACTCTCTGTCCCTCTCTGTCTTTGTGTGTCTGTCTCTGTGGATGGGAGTGAGCTATGGGTGCATTTCCAGTTTTGTCTCTGATCCAGAGAACAACCCACACAGTGGGCGAGATGTCAGACTGACTGTGTCCAAATTGGCTTAATGTGCTCTCAGTTCTGCACTCTGCAATAAGCCATTAAAAGACTTTGTTGGAGAAACAGTTTGACTTCTCTTTTTGTTCTTTTGGAAAAAATTGTCTCCTTTCAGCCTTTTTTTTTATCAGTGATTAAAAGGATGAAACTTGCAGCAGCATTGCAGCACAGCAGTGTTCACTGTGTGTGTAATATGCCACTTCAGACTGAAAATAATAAAACTAAAAGTTACTTTTCTGCCAGCATTTCATTTCATCAGGGAAACTGTGGATCTCAACGTGCTGCCAAAACTTCTTTTGTTAAAAACAGCAGAGACAAACTCATATCCTGCAATTACACACAATGTCACGCTAGTTTCATTTCTCCAACACCCTCCTATTCAGTCACTTCTCCCTCCAGTATTTATCCATCTATTCCTCACTCACTTTTCCCCGTCTTACATACTTCTTATCTTCTTCTGGGAGTATAAAAATTTTAGTTTTTTCCTCTCCCCCTATTATTTTCTCTACAGTGTTGCATAGATAACTACGAGGAGATGGTGAAGATCCTGCTGGACCGAGGAGCCAGCGTCAACGCTCAGGACAACGAGTTGTGGACGCCACTGCATGCTGCTGCTACCTGTGGCCATGCAGGACTCGTCAAGATCCTCATTGCACAGTAAGACATGCTGATACACTACACCTGCTGTCCACTCCCCCTCACTACACTTGGATGTCCTTTAGAAATAGTGTTGTCTCCTCTTGCCTGGAACGAACACTCACATTTACAAAATTGATATAGGTGAGTGTCTGATTCAGCCAAGCGGCAAACTCCGGTCTCAAACGATGAAGCCAATGCGGAAGTGATATAAACTGCAATACATCGAAAATCCGCTTGAGGCTGGCTGCAGAAACACCGGAAACCACATAGATATGAATGGGAAAAAGACGATCTTTGCAGCATTAATACACATGTTTACAGCCTGGTTCAAAAAATGGCTTGGCCCTACAACGCTAATCTCTCTAATGGCATACACTGTACGGGGGGTGAATTTTTTTCTAACGTGACGGTTAAGAAGATATTAAGATTATGAGTTTTGCCCAAATAAGGACATGACTGACGTGACTCCCGGTCGGGAACACACAGCCATTGGCTAAGAGACTCACACTACGTCACACTCTGCCTAGTTGAGTTCCGCATTACCAATATGGCTGCCGCCGTCGATTTGCTTCAAAACAGCTCTCAGGAACAGATGGGTGACGTAACGGATACTACGTCCATATTTTTTACAGTCTATGGATTCAGCTCAACAGGTTTTTGATCACCTGTTACATTTCAAGATCCATGCTGTGAAAAAATATTACAATATGCTGACGATGAGCTATAATCATATGTCTAACAAACATTAAATATTATCAATTGTGCTGAAAATAAAAAGAAGATGGAACATTTGGGTCTCAAAGCTCCTTTTATGAACTTTCTGTTTGTGTTGATTTTGGCGCCCCCAGTGGACAAAGTGATGCCTCTTACATCTTCTCTGATATTGAACTGTATGTGTGTAAGTAGTGCCATGTGACAAAAGAAAATCATCCTGCTTTCTTTGAACAGTAAAATGTATCATTCTTTATGACTGTTTAAGTGGAAAAAGTAAAGAACATTGTTTTTTCAGCGTAATGTGAATCATTTAATCTGACACCTATCTCTCTAAGTGGTTACAGGCATTAAAAACTGCAACAATTATATCGTCAGTCTTGTGGTTGATTGATTTTTTTGCTTTGTAGATGATAGAGTCATCCCTGTTTTTTTTAGTCTGTTCCATAACCAGTCGAAAATTTCTCACAGTGGCATTAACTAAAGAAAAATGTTAGCTCACATCAAAGTAATACTGTGACGTCACACATTTATCCTAACAAGAAATGGTCAAACATACATCATACACATGCAAGGCAACTAAACACTAGCAAGAAAAGTGACAGGCACACCTGTGTGTCAATAAAAACACAACATATACAGACACACTGCTGCCATCTGTTGACAAGCCCCTCTTCATATTATCTGGAGTCACTGTCCATAGTGAAATAACTAATTAAAATGCTGAATAATGCATGCCAACTTGTTCTGGACAGAAATAATTTAATTAGCATCATTAGTGAGCGCTCCATTTGAGATTTATTTGGCCGTTCCTGTCCAGGACTTTGAGTTATGGATCAGCTTTTCTCAGCCTTTCCCTGTTCTGAATATAAAACAGGCCTGTTTTAGTTTGAGGCGAAGAACATGGCTGATGTAAACAAATGTTTCAGAACATCTGAAATCATTACAAACTATTTTTAACCTTCTTCCACTTTGTTCTTTTGGATTATGAACTTTATTCAGTACTCCCAGTAATATTATTCAGTTCTCTATGTAATATCATGAACAACCTTCCCTCATATATTCCCCATGTTAGCCCTGGATGTTGTACATGGTGAAAGAATGATAAGCCTATTAAAACAGGTGTTAATAATTCATCTGCTCATATTCCACAGTGGTGCAGATCTTCTGGCAGTTAACTCTGATGGGAACATGCCCTACGACCTTTGTGAAGACGACCCAACACTGGACATCATTGAGACCGCCATGGCCAACAGAGGTAGAGCATAAATTGTTTAAGAGATGACATGACTGCAGAAGTCAGGGTTCGTGAAAAGCATATTAAGTCTGTTGCTCTCAGTTGGGAAAACCCTCAGATAAGAAAAGTTTCTGTGCTTCTAGACAAGTTTGGGAACTCATCAGTCTCACAATGTCTGCAGACAGATTGAATAAATGAGATAATATAGCTTCTCCATGGGCAGAAATGATGCCATTGTGGAGAGTGTGCTGTGTCTACTCCATTCCATATCATGCCCATTCTGACTAGCTTGTACCACTTTTGTTTTTAACATTAACAGAGTTTAAACTTTCATTGTTCTTGTATATGATGTTTCTGTGAAGCCAGAGGTCAAACTAACATATGACAGAGGCAGGAGAACAAAACACACCCTTAATGGAGTACTAGTGAATCCCATTGCTGTTAAAGCAGTTTACAATTACAACAACGGTGTGTGAAACACAACAGAATTTTGAAAAAAGGGCCTTTAATTTACACTAATACAAGAAAAAACATTCTATTTGTAGTGTTAATTTTCTTCCACATAACAACTGTTTCCAGTAGATTTAATGCCCATTAGCAAGATGGCTCAGTAAGCTAATTCTGAGTCATTTTTAAATTAAAAGTCAGAAAGAAATACCAGATGGCTACATTAAAAGTTGCCTTTAGCATTAACATACATTAACAAAGGAAAGGCAATGTTACTGAAACACAGTGTAGAAGTAATTGGTTAGTTCTAGGGATGTTCACATTTAGTTTACTACACTATCAAACATCGCCACACTCACTAGTCGGCCCTAGAAATACTAGTTGGTTAAGCGGATACCAATATTTTATAATTGTAGGCCTTGATAACAGTACTATACAACAGACTACCTCAAAACTTGCACATTTGCACATTCAATTGCACTATGACATAGGAACTCAATCAGTCCATGCACCATATTTATATTTGTATTTATATTTCTAGATTTATTGCTGCTGTCTTCCTTAAATTTTGTGTTCTTTATGGCTTTATATGGGACCCGAGAAACTAAATTTCATTCCATATCATGCAACAGCTTGTGTTGGTATGACAATAAAAAACACTGAATCTTGAATCCTTGAATCGTAAATGTTGTTTATATAAGTGCTAACCTGCGGCACAGTCACCTACCACTGGCTGGGCTGTAGCTCCCATTAACAGTTACTACCATAAAGCTTTGATGCTCTACCACCAGGATGTAAACAGGCACAGAGTACAGATGGCATCTCATCGCTGTTAGTCAGTGTTTTGATCTGGAAAATCAGGATAAAGTTGTATGTATGCTGTGTCTTGAATATAACCACTTGATCACAAAATGTTTGACCCGCACAGGCATGTAGATGTTCATCGGCAATGAGGATTGATGGGTGGTTCTAGCTCTGCTAGTGTTAGCCACACTTAGCAAAGCAATGTGAACTCATTTACCCCAGACTCGGATCACATGTTTAACTATGTTACATAAATTATGCTCAATTCTGACTGTTTTCAAGTTTTTCATCCATCCTATGGCTAGACTGACATCTTATTCAGCATAATTCAGTATTGGCTGAATGTATAGCTAAAATAATTTGTTTTTAATCTTCAATGATGTCATAACAAGAAAAATGTCTTTTAAGGTTGAAAACAAGCAACTTTTTTAGCCAAACGTACTGCTGACCTAGGTTGCTTTGTGTAAATCCTAGGACTACTAACTAGAAGCCAATGTTAGCCTACAAGGCAGTAGGAGAATATGCCACATTGGATTTGACAGTTCAGAACTGCATGTTTCTATTAATAGTAACCCTGTTATCAAATGTTGTTAGTCAATGAAGCCCCCTGTGGCTTTACCTGTCATGTCCTGCTGGGTTACTACACAAGACTGTAAGCTAATTAGCCAGACTTGCTACAAATATAGATTACATTAGAGAAGATAAGACTCACTGATTAATCCGGTCCGTATGTTCTGGTTTGCAAGGTGTCTTTTTCCCTCTTTTCGGCCCCCAACCCTTAACATAAGAAAGTTACTTTAACTTCTCTATAAAAACGAGAGAGTGCTGTTGCCTCCTGCAGCCTCAAAAGTATGTCAACCACAGGAGCTAACGGTTAAAGAAGATGGCTGCCAGTTTGTGACCTCAGAGCACTCAGTGTCCCGCAGTGTTTGGATTGACAGCAACAGGATATTCACAATGTTCTCACTCTCTACAGGATGCAGATGGGGACACAGTATATTCATAGTGTTTCACTGTAAGAAGCTGCATCGTAACACTTCTCCATGACGTGACGCTAAGAGTTGAAGCAGGTCAGCTGTGACAGGCTCATAAATGCACATCAGTGAGAGAGGAAGAGGAACTCCCGCTGTCTTTTGGAGGTGTTTGCATTTCTGTCTTTGTTTGACACAAAGAGTTGGGGTGACGCACAGATTTATTTACTCTGCAGTTAAATCACACTAAACACTCTGAGCTTAAGCTCCTGTCAATGGTTTGTGTTTGTTTTGGAGCAAACCGTTACATCTACAGGCAGACGTGTGAGCACACAGTTGGCAACAAAGCAGTAGAATCTGTGGCCGCGGGGGCTTTGAGTTTAGAAAAATACTGAAGTATGAATGCCAAGACTGACTGCTGAAATGTGGTTTGTTGAGCAGGAACAGCTCAACATTTTAGGAAAAATGCTTATTTGCTCAGTGGTGGAGAGTTGAATACGATTTTTGATGCCAACTTTTTAAAAAAAAATTTGCAGATCAGAGGTTGTGTTGAGTATATCTTGGCAGCTGAAAATTTAGGAAGTTATAAGCCATGAAATAATCTGATTTAAAATTCCTTTCAAAGTGCTGAATAATCATTTCTATACTTAAGTTGACAAAGCATAACATGATGACTAGCCAGTCTTATGGTGCTAGATGCTGTTATTGTTATATTTGGCATGAGTTAAGCTAGCTGTTGAATCAGTTTCCAGTTTTCACCCCTCCCTGTTCAGTGTGTACAAATAAAATAGACTAGCGTCTTGTTTTTTTATCTGGCTTTAGACACGTTTCAATTTGCTGTAAATACGGCCAAGTTAACATGGGTGTAGAGGGGGTTTCCTAAGCTTTTGGAGCGAGCCTCAAGTGGGCACTGAAGGGACTGCAGTTTTTTTTGCAAATGTCAGTGATGTTTCCTGACATTTTTGCTTTTATTGGATAGGAAAGCTGGAGAGAGACAGAAAATGGGAGGGGAGTAGAGAGTGGGGGAAGACCATAGACTGTATAAAATATGGGCTTAGTATCCGTGACATCACCCATCTGTTTCTGAGGCGCTGTTTTGAGGCCAATCATCGGCGGCAGCCATATTGCTGCTGTCGAGCGATTGTGACATATAGAGGCGGGCTTTGAGCCTCCTAGCCAACAGCTACAGTGTTCCCACCTGTCAATCAAGTCAGGTGTGCCTCTCATTGGAAGACTCGTAATCTCAATATCTTCCAAATTACCACGTTAGAAAAAAAATTCAGCTATCTAGACTACACTTGTCTTTTGAACCAGGCTGTAAACATGTTTATTTCTGCTGTAAAGATCGTCTTTTTTGAATTGGTGTGTATGTGGTTTCCGGTACTTCCGGAGCCAGCGTCAAGCGGATCCTCGCTGAACTGCAGTTTTTAGCACTTCCTCGTTGGACTCATATTTTTAGACCGGATGTTGCCGCTTGGTGAAGGCATGCAGCAAATGGTAGAGACCAGGAGTCAAACCTTCAACAGCGACGAGGACTATAGCCTAGTATGTATATGGGGCACACACTTGGACCGCTAGGCCAACAGCGCCCCATTTGAGGCTTTAAATGAGGTTCTCTTTCCTCTGAAGTAAACCAAACTTTAATTTGTTTTCACCTGCACCGTTTGATTTTACAAAGATGGAGTTCAGGGGTGTTGTTGATTTGGCATTTGTGCAGTCCCGAGAGGTATAGCAGCAAACGAGAGGGTTAAAAACTACTTGACTTTTCTGTGGTCAAGGTGCCTTTCAGTTTAATTTTGAATCCCAAATGCTTCAGTGGAGATGCTCAGGGATACACAGGAGAAACTGTGTGGAGGCAGGGTGGTGCTGCAGATCATCATCAGTGCTCAGTTATATTTCCTCTGGTAATTAAAGGTCAAAAAACACCTGACAGTAGAAGTGCTGCATTGTAAACAAGAACAGGGTTAAGGATTTTGACAGTGCAAAGAGACACCTGACACCTCATTATGTGGGTGTCATCCTGATTTTGAGACCACAATTTGACAATCCCACAGAGACAGAGTGAGACAGAGAGGGGGTGTGGACGTGCAGAGGGAAAACAGAGATCCCAGAATGAGGTCCTCAGTTTATGGTATTGTCTGAGCAGCGGCAGGATGTAATCAGCGATACAGTAGGTGAGAAGAATGATGATTAAGCCGATCAAAGAGAGCGCAGTGCTGCTAATTGCTCCGAAATGTTTCCATCTCTGTACTGCTGGATATCACCTCTCTTCAGAGACACCGCTGGGATGGGCACACAGTCCCTCTCTCTCTCTCTCTCTCTCTCTCTCTCTCTCTCTCTCTCTCACACACACACACACACACACACACACACACACACACACACACACACACACACACACACACACACACACACACACACACACACACACACACAGAGCACTTCATATGCACCATTGGCTGATCTGACTCTTCCTTGATCCTCCCCTGTTGAGCCCGGTTCATGTGTAATAAGCTGCAGTGATAAGAGGGGAATCTAGTGGCAGGGATTTAAGCAGGGAAACAGAGCGAGGAGTGCAGGAAAGTCAGCCTCAGTGGACACAGAGCTGGAACGCTGAATGCCATGTTGTATCCTCAAAGATGGAGGGACAAAGAATTCACTGACTGCTAGTGGACATAGCTGAAACCATGATGATGTCACCCTTTAGATTCTGAATTATTATGTCCCTGGATGACCTTTATGGGTTGATTATTTAAGATATCTTTGACAATTACAACTATTTGAATTATTGTACATTGAATATCATGGTGTTCAAGGCTAACATTAGATTATGTTCTTGGCAGATACATTCATCAGATTAACCAGTAAGGAATATAATCTATTGTTGCAGCCTTTTTAAGTTTGGATTAACTTTTCTCTGCTATCTTCGCTCTTCTTGAAGCTAAATCTTTGGTGACAAGGGATATTGTTACTACCAACTTTTACAAAATCCAGTCTAGTTATATTTCTTAAAGACACAGAGTCCATTTTATTAATTATTACAACAGCGTCTTCACCTGCACCTTAACCAAAAATCTTCAATCTGCTCCAGATTGTGCACAACTCAGCTGCCAGACTATGTTTACAAATCAGTTTAAAGCTCTTGTGATGAGCGGTCTGTTTGTTTTGATTTTGGCGCCACCTGGTGATAAAACAGTACATCTTATCTCTTTGCTTATTTTGTCCTGTACATATTTAGGTTGTGTTTTCTGTACCAAAACTTCATCACTGTCTTTCAACAGAAATGTGTTGCTCATTGTGGATATTTGAAAATGTTGAAAAGAGTTGCACTCTTTCTGCAGTGTGCTGTGACTCACCTTTTTTTACATCTACCCTGCAGCAGCATTGGTGACAGGCATTGAAATAGATTAAGGAGAGGTAGTCAATCTGGTCTCTGGGGGTCTTGTTTGCTTTTATAGGACATAAAGAGGCATCACTATTAATTCCAGTCTGTTTCATAAGCTTGTAAACATTTCTTATAGGAGCTTTAAGATCTTCTTTTGACCTGTAAGAATACACAGGTGCATCTCAATAAATTTGAATATTATGGAAAAGTTAATTCATTTCCATGGTTCAAGTAATTCTCAAGTTTAAGAATAGATTGTTTCTTTTATTCACTCATTTTTTGTTTTATGCATTTCTCATATAACGTTAAAATGAGGAACATTTGCTGCACTTCACAAAATCCAGTGGGGCATTGTTAGCTGTGGGGCATCACTGTAGTTAAATCAAAATACGACCCAATCTAGTCATGTAATATTTGTGGCATCAGAGCCACAGAGACAGAAAGCACACAGAGGAAAACAGTTGCTGGAGGGGCTGCTCGTCATTAAAGCAGAAAAAGAGGACTGTCATCACCCTGATTCCTGCATCTGCAAACAACCTCGGGCTGTGATTGTGAATTCAGAGCGAAATAAAACAGTTCACCTCTGCAACAGTTTTAAGCCCCTCCATCAAACCCACAGACCATCACCTGTCAGTGTGGGCCATGGTCAACAGAAGAGTGACACTGAAATAGGACTTTAAAATGCTGGTCTGGAGGCAGCAGAGTTGGCTGACTGAATAGATTTGCCTTCAGCTTCTCTCGCACAGGTTCAATTTATGACTAGAGAAATGTCCCAGGGCTGAAATACTGACATTAAGACATGCAGAGTCAGGAGAGGCTTGTTCAGCTCTACTTTTTATGTTGAGTGAAAGTGGCAAGATTCATGGTAATATCCTCCATGACGAATAAAGCTGATCAATTTCCAAATAACAATGTGGATATTCCAACTTTAGGGTCTTATTTTCAACTGCTATAATAAAAAGGATGAGAAACATTTTCAGGCAAGACATATTCAATCTGTTTATTTTGACACCTTACTTCATAGACACAGACATAATAATACAGTCGTCACAGCTCAGACAGCAGTGTACAGTACTGAGCAATCCTGCTGAGCTGAGGGAAAAGAAGTCAGGTGTGTCGGTCACAGTATTGAGCTGTAGCTGGCGTTAGGATGTTGGATTCAAGGAGGAATTTAGAGCGGTGGTGACAGACAGAATCACCCGAGCTTCACTTACGCCAAACACCACAAAACTGTTCATCTAGAGATGGATGAAAGTCAACACTAATACACATTGAGACCAAACATGTCATTTTTCTCGCCTCACTCATGAACTGGTACTATCAGCCAATTGTAGTTTTAACCCAAGTCCTGTATGTTCACACTGGTTGTGCTTGTGTTTTTGATTGACAGGTATCACCCAAGAGATGATCAACGAGACACGGGCATCGACAGAGAGGAGGATGCTGGGAGATATTCAGGAGCTGCTGCGACTGGGAGAGGAGGTCAACCAACAGGACTCTCTGGGAGCCACACTGGTAAGATTTAGTGTTTCAACTTTCCTCTACAAATCTCAATTCAAAGGAACAGTGTGTAGTAATTAGCAGCGTTTAGGAAAACAGACTTGGTAGAAATTAGAAATGGGACATGAAAAACTTTACTTTTAAAATTAGATAATATTCCCATTACCTCTTCAATTTATATTAATATTATAATAATAATATTTGAGCATTCAAAAGTCATCGTTTTTACTGGTGCCTGGTTGTGATACGGTATTCCCACCAGACAGCGGCAGAGGAGCGTCTCAAAGCTGTTTGCTAACCGCATTTAGTAACAGGAGGAGAAGAATACTAACTGCATTAAATAGCAAAAGAAGAAGAAAAAATTAGCGTCACTCGCTTGAAATTGTAAACATACACGCCATGCTGCTGCATCACAGAAACACTAGTTCAAAGGTTGAGACAGATGCTGCCAGTACCCGCTACTAGCAGCTCCTGGTCCCGGTGTTGGTTAACGTGACTGCCGCAGAAACGGATCGGTAAAAGGACAGGTGTCCTGTTGAGTGTTTACTGTTTACACCTGCAGCGCAAAAAGTGTTGTATTAGTCGCTGTTGTCTCTACTTAACTTTTCGAACCTGCGGTCAGAGGGCTGGACCCAAGAAGAACAGACTGAAAGACCCAAATAAATAACATAGTGATTGTATGATTGAATTCCCATTTGACATAAAAACACACTACATTAACCCCTGGTACTAGATTCTTATTAATATCGGAATATATTTAGCAAAAAGAAGAAAATGTTGAAATACCATTTTTACTGTAGCACATAACTGATAAACCAGTAACAGTAACAACCACACTTTCTTTTACTTATAGTTTAAGTCACGTGATCAGCGCAGAAGCCTTGAGGGCAAAAGAGTGTGGTTAAATGAGAGCTGCAGCATGGACTTGTCCATTTACATCACATGAGGCATGAAGAGGAACTTAAAAGTTTGGGCATTCACAACCATTCAACAGCATCCTCTACACTGTTTCATTCCACTTACACTGCTGTGTGTAAGCCTACAGACTCTGTATTGAATGAACCTTGTCATGGTGTGTTTACAAGAAAAGCTACAGAAACTCAAGAAAATCTCCAAAGAAACTAAGGTATTCAGTGAAACCGTTTGTGAATATACAGAGGACTATTATGATTATAGATGCACCTTTTAATGATTATATGTTCTGTAAAGCTGCTTTATGAGACCATGAAACCTTCAACACTAATCAGGCTGTAAGAAGCTCTTTATGATCCTCTGAAAGGCTTAATCAGCTGTGTGATTTCATAATGCGCTGCAGATATAAAAGTGATCTGTTTCTAAGTGTTGAATAAACCTGCTGTCATACATACATAAATAAAAACAGTGCTTCACAGGTTGTAGAGCCCTGCGAGGCAAATTGATATTTGTGAGTCTACACTTCATGAATAAAATTGTCCAGAGTCAGATTAATGGGAAATACAGAGAGCCATATTAAGACAAATCAATTAATTTGACGAAGACTGTAGATTGTGCAGACTACCAGCTAAAATAAACCACTGATCACTTTGTACCTCTGGACTGCAACACTGTTTAGACACGATGCATCCTGTAGTAGTGCCTGCGGAAATATCAGCAGTGATTAAATCCTTTCAAAGTTTAAAACGCACTTAACAGGTCTGTATGTTAGGCATACAGCTTCAGGAAATAGACACAGCCTGGCAGCCAAGTCATCCTTCCCTCAGCTGGGCTTTGTAAATTGACTGTATATAAAGATGGATGCTGCATTGCCACCTCCTTCTGTTGTACAAAAAATGGTGCCAAAATTGCCCCACTAAGGCTGCTGTTATCTTGAACACTCATCTCGGCAGTAAGGATGGGCTGATAGAGCCGCAGTATTGACTTCCTGCCCCCTCCGCTAACTAAGGCACACATTTCACTCACTGAGAATACGGCCAAGATCCCTCATGTCTGCTCAGTCTTCAGCAGAACAGATTCTTGTGTAGGTTTAAAGAAGACACTAATGATTATGGAAAGTTCAGTGACTCTTCCTCTTTGATTTCGTCCTCCACTCTGCTCCAATCTGGTGCAGGAGCTCCATTCGTCAACAGAGCTGTCAATCACAGCATTATACGCCTATTTACAGCAACCAAATCAATAATTAAATGGAAACTTATTATTAAAGAATGACGTAACCAGCATGACGAGAAACCATGTTGAAGGAAAAATTGACATGTATTCTAATTTGTAAGATTAACCCATGTCCCATCTGATTATATGGAGGAGGCAGGGTTTATGACCTATTCTGCAGCCATTTATTAGAAAGAGCTCTAAAGGTTGGGCTTCATTTTCCGAGAGCTGTCAAGTCTTTCGTCTTTTTTTGACGTCAAAAATCCTAAATGCAGTGCAGTTAGTCTAATCCACCTGTATGTGCTTGATGCTAAGTTCATTAAGCACTGCTACCAGCTCATACACAGATCACTACACAGATCACTGCACATGCATGCTGAAGTGCCACCTTCATACCTCACCTGTGCACCTGTGTACCAAGGAGGCTGCTGGGGAGGCTGAAGGCTTCAGCAGGTTTGTTCATGAACCTGTGTCGCACTAGAGGGATAATTAATCATGCTGGTGTACCTTTCATTGTCGGACTTAATGACACAATCCTTGTTGCCTACTTAACATCCAGGGCATGATTAATAGGTAAACAGCGTTATTTAATATGAATGTCCATCACATTGTTTGTTTTGGGAACTTAGCTTTCATCCCTCATGTTATGTCAAATGAATTAGAAAGGATCCAGGCAGTTTATTAGGATACTTGAACACCCCCTTTGACACAGCCTCATGCCTCTGTGTGGATTATTGATTTGTTTGGGTAATTTTGATGTAGAGTATCAAATAACGTCCTCACGCTTCATCTAGCTCAGTGCAATGATTCTTAAAGTCAAGCAGGGCACAGAAAATTGTTGCCACATAATTTTGCACAGGAGCCTTAATGAAGTCTTTATTATGTGTCAAGGATTAAAGTACGAAACACAGTGACAGATCACAGGATGAAAATAGCCAGGGAACATGACATAGTAGTAGCCTAAAATAACCCTGTTAAGCTTTAAAGTCTTACCACAGATTGTCTGATTGAGCTGCTTGTCCCTCTGCTGTTCGAGTCATGTTAATCTCTATTCGAGCATGATGAAGCAAACTGGAGCATGCCTTATTAAAACTGCTGGCAGAGACAAGAGGGAGAGACCTGGAGCTGGCAGGGAGTTATCTAAGGCTTATCTTTTGTTTTCTGCTGAAAAATATTCTGCGTTCCAGTTTTGATGTGCCGGAAAACAGATTCTCATCTGTTTTGGTTGTTTGGGCGATCAAACTGTGATGATCAATCACTCTGAGAGGGATGGAGGAGAATTAAAGAAAACACAAACTGGAATAGTTTGGTGTGACAAACTCTGACACTGCAATATTAGAAAGCAGGCCAAAGCACACACCATCACAGGGCTGTCCTTATGTTATTACGTCACAGTCTCATTTTCCCTCTGCGTGGATAAACAAATGTCTTTCAATGGTCGTATTTTGTATTTTGGGAAGCAGAGTGTATCCGTTTAAACCCGTTGTTACAGAGAGTGCTTGCGAAAGCATCTCAGTTTATCGTTTTTATTATGATGTCAAAATCTAATCTTCAGATATGTCTTTATGAAAACTAAAGGCATTTGTGAGAGTTTAAGCTAAACTAATACTCGTTTTTTCAAGTGGTGGAAATTAACGCATACAGTTACTAAAGATTCTAATGTAATCTAAAGGTTCCTCATTCTAACGTAATGTTTTGGAGTTTTTTTAAAGAAATCCGCCTGCTAGACACAAGGCTATCACTGCTGAACTATTAATAATGCCTCTTCCCCCAATGCAAGACACTGCCGGTGTGTAGAGAGACGAGGTCCACAATATCTGGTGAATAACTTCAATAATGTAGACTAAATGAAACAACTTTCAACTAAGGCTTTTTTTTAATGGAGGAAATTTACTCATCCTGCCAAAGCGTCCGTTTCTCATCTTTATTTTGACGTACGTAACGAAGGTTTGATTGAAACAAAGCCACAGCCTGAGTGAATGAATCAAGCAGAGAGAGGTAGAGGAAGATGATTGAAGCTGTGGGCGCATGCTGCATCAATGGAGCTCATGACATAGAGATGTACTATCTTTTTTGATTTCTGGATACTAACAAGCATATTCAGATGTATAAACTATTTGTATCCACCTCGTTATCTTTCCGAATTCAGATTCAGATTCGGGCGCATCCCTACACACATTCTGATGGTGTTTAGTGCCTTCTTAACTCAACTTCCCCATTTCTTTTTAACTCTCAAACTTGTGATTGAGGCAGTCTATCATGCTGCACCAAAAAAGGCTTAAACTTCTATTTTCAAATTCAGTCCTCCTCCCCGGCAACGTTGGAAATGGAGTCTGGGATGAGGCTTGTGTTTGTAAAGGAGCTGTGTTGGTTAAATCATATACCTCCAGAAAGCTGAAATATCAGTGGTGTGTGTCATCTCATCCACACCAGCAGGAAGTGGAAATGAAAAACAGGCAGCGCTGAGCCTTCCAGGAAATGATAAAACTTAACACCACACAACCTCCAATGCTTTAAAATCATCTCCTCATTGAAGCAGCTCACATGAACATCCTCTTAAACACGTTGGGTTTGCAGAGATCAAGGAGCCATTGAAATAAGTGATGGGCTATGAAGCCTGAGTTTAGTCTTCACATCCTGTAGATTAATTCTGTGTGGGTGGTGTGGAGTTGTTTTTAAAACATATGATGGTGATTTTTCTCTTATTAGCAGTTTGATTACACCACCTCTGTAATGAAGATGCTGCAGTGTCTTTTATGTCCCTGATTCTGTATTAACATCCTCCTTGTGTCTTAATTCTTGCTTTCTCTTGGCATTTGTCATTCCTCCTGCTGTGGTAGTGTTTGATCTCTTTCAGTCCTCTGCAGAGAACAGGACTGTGATCGTCCTGATTTTAATATCTGCCTGAGGATCAACATTATTCGTTGTTTTCTGTGTTTTTTGTCTCGCTGTGTTTCCAGCTGTTAGAGTTTGAGCAAAGTGTGAAGTGAGTGACACAGCAATCAAATAACTCTGCGTGAGGAGACCAGCAGGCTGTGTTTGAGCTACAGATTTAATGAAGGCGAGCTATAAGTTGTGTTTACATTTTTCAGTGAGGTTCATTGTAAAATGCAGTCAAGGGGAAAACTCATTATGTGCAACAGTTAATCCTATGACTGACCTTTAAACATATGTACCTTCAAGTCTATAAATACTTAAAATGAGCCTACACCCACACACAGTTGAGTCGGAAAGTTTCCCCCTTTAGTTTTTACAAAGCACAAAGTTAAGGCTGAAAGAATCCGGATCACACATGCCCATATTTTGCATTTTGGTACCCCCACTCAGTATTAAACATTGAATGTAGAGCTCAAACTATGAGTTGATGTATCTATTAGTTATAATGAAAAGTTTTACTAATCAATTTAACACATGGGCCATTTATTTTCAAGCAAAACTGCAAAAAGATTACAAGTAATAGCTTCTCAAAAAGTAAAAATATAGCTAGCTTCTCTGTTTTCTATCAGAGGGAATTTAATATCCGTGCTTTTTATGTGTTGAAAAGATAAAGCAGGGAATATGGAGATGCAGTCTGTGGCTCTGTGAACTCTGGATGAGGGGAGTTTACTTTGTTCCCATCAAACTCAGCCCAATATATTCGGTATAATTTGTAATATGTGTGTTTTCACTTGAACAAAGTAAAGATTTGTCAGCCCAAACATAATTTAAATACATCAAATGTTGAATTCCTTTTGTGTAATACACAGTTCCCTAATCAGATTTTAATACTTTAGACGAATCAGAACAAATCCCATCATTCTCTTTCATACCAAATACAGTCTTCAAACATTCACGAGCTAAAATGTTAAAGCTGGAGTAAATAATCTGATAGAGTAGATATGAGAAATGGAAGTGTGCTGGTTCATTCTCATCTGCTCCTTGTGTAACTGTGTCCTCGTACAGTACCAGTGAGTTTGTGACCTGCAGAGTGGATTATCTCAGGCCAGCAGGATCACTTTATATCTCTTAATGACTGTTGCTCAGTATACTGTCCAAACTGCAGAAGAGCTGTTCCAGCAGAATCCAGCACCCCCTCAGCTGGCACAGCATTTTACAAAGCTATGAGGAAACATTAGGGAATGAGGGTGCATGGTGACACACCCAAACTTTCACCACATTTATTAATCTATTTATTTCTTGTATTTATCTGATCTTTTTTACTCTAACTGATTTTAATTTTGCTTTCTTTCATTACTTATTTTATTAATGTTACTGTATTATTTTTTATCTTATTTTAAGTATTTTATTTATGATTATGTCTTTTATTATTTTATCATGTCTGTTGTTTTCTGTCTATTCTTTTGTGAAGCACTGGGCTGCATGCTTGTATATATGAAAGGTGCTATATAAATAAAGTTGAGTTGAGCAGGAGAACATCAGAGGTGGAGTTCTGCAGGTGTAGGGTCATGTCTTTCACTGTCATTATTCCGAAGTATATTTTGGCATCTTAATTTTAAAGCTTGAGGCTGAAATCTACACCGGACCTTGTGTGCACAGAGCATATAGTATGTAGGACAACCTTAACCCTGGTCCCTGCTCTGTCCTCGCAGCTCCACATCACAGCAGCAAACGGCTACGTGCAGGCTGCAGAGCTGCTGCTGGAGGGGGGTGCTCGCATGGACCTCAGAGACTCAGATGGATGGCAGCCTCTCCATGCTGCAGCCTGCTGGGGTCAGGTAAGGTAAACACAGCAGGAAACAGGAAATAGAAACACACACACACACACACACACACACACACACACACACACACACACACACACAAACACACAAACAGAGAGAGAGAAAGGTTTCCGAACCATTATCATAATTTGCGGTTGTTGTTGTTTCAGATGCATGTGGCAGAACTGCTGGTGTCTCATGGAGCCAGTCTCAATGCCAAGACCTTCCTGGAAGAGACCCCTATCGGTACATTAACACCTCGATGCTCCTCACTCTCACACTTATCAATACACCTGGTGGGGGGCTGAGAAAACAACACATTGCATCCCAGCAGGGACTCATTTCCAGCTTGTTTACTCGATACAAGTTTTAGATTTGCCTTATCAAGACTTAAACAAACAGAAACAGAACCAAAAAACACCATTTAAACTTTTTCTTTGCTTATGCATTCCTAGTTGTGGCAGTTATGTTTGTGGTGATCTGTTACATACAAATCACAACCTATGAATATGTTAACACTCAGCACGAGAGCATCTGCAAGATAAATTATAATGCAAATGCATACATACCTGGTTTTATTGTTTTAAGAGCATATAAGGAGTATCAAAGCCCAATGAACACATTCATACACTACCAGTCAAAAGTTTGGACACACCTTCTCATTCAATTGTTTGTATTTATTTTAAATTTTTTTTGACATTGTAGTTTAATACTGAAGACATCAAAACTATGAAATAATATGGTTTTGCCATAATATGAATTACAACAGTAGTCAAATAGGGCGTTCCATTGTATACTAACCCTACCTCTGAACAGCACAACTGATGGTCTCAAACACATTAAGAAGGCAAGTCATTCTACAAATGAACTCTTGACAAGGCTCATGTTAATTAGAAACAATTCCAGGAGACCACTTCATGAAGCAGACTGAGAGAATACCAAGAGTGTGCAAAGCTGTCATGAAGGACAAAGGGGGCTACTTTACAGAATCTAAAATATAAAACATATTTTTGTTTGTTTAACACTTTTTTGTTCATTCAATAATTCCATATATGTTCTTTCATAGTTTTGATGTCTTCAGTATTAATCTACAGTGTTTCAAACAATTAAAATAAATACAAACCCTTGAATGAGAAGGTGTTTCCAAACTTTTGACTGGTAGTGTATGTGAAAGGAGCTGACATTTTCTGACTTTCATCCTTTTAATTTCTCAGACCTGTGTGAAGACGAGGAGTTCAGAGCCATCCTGCTCGACCTGAAACACAAACACGACATCATTATGAAGTCGCAACTCAAACACAAGACCTCACTGTGCAGGCGAACGTCCAGTGCAGGGAGTCGTGGGTAAGTGCTGACATCTGCTGGGCTGAACCTGCTACTACACTTTTTAAACTCTGTTAAATCTGTTAGAGGAGCAGATCATTCCTCCTCATCCTTAAATTTAGAACTAAAAATATATAAGACACAAATATATATGTATTTAAAAAAAGGTGTTCTATAAAATGAGCTGTGCTGAGAGAATGCTTTCTTCATATCTGTTGCAATGTTTCTTCCTCTGTGTCCACAGAAAAGTTGTGCGGCGAGCCAGCCTGTCTGACAGACACAACCTGTGCCGTAAAGAGTACGAGACGGAGGCCATCGTGTGGAGGGGAGGGAGGGAGGAGGAGGACGAAAAAGAGAAGGAGTCTGATCAAGAGAACAATCTGGTGGCTAACGTGAGTCTTTGGGTTAATCATTTATTGCACCTTGGTCTAGTGTTTTTTCTTTCTGCTCATAATCCGTAAGATGTGAGACCCGATGTGACTCTGAGAAGTTTTTAGCACAGGTAGAAATGTGTTGAATATGAGATATGTGATCATTCCTCAACTTCTCCCACATCAGGAGTTTAAATGTCACATTCTGCTGTAGGTCTGTCAGAGATAGAGGTGATTAAAAAAAAAACACACAGGATAGAAAAAGATTAAATCAAATTTCCCATCAGCAGATAAAAATGTGGCCAGTCTCTGGAATTTAAAGTGAAGAGTGCTACTTCCTCTACCCGCAGACAAAAAGCTGCCACGCTCTGACTGTAGCTAAAGAGACAGTTATCAAGTGGATCTAAAAATGTCAGAAACCATGATCTGAAACTGAAGAAGGCTGAGGAACATTTTTGTGAAATTCAACCTCAAGAATCCCTGAATAACCACGAACAATTACTTTCTTTAACAGTTGCGTTAAATCTCAACCTTTCTTTTTATTTTATTTTTTTACTGGATGGTTTTGGCAGCAGATCAAAGAAATCTGATCTCCCCTGCATGGAGTCTGACCTCAGTGTAGTATGTAGTCTATCATCCCAAAGAGACGTCTTATGGAGGGATTAACTTAATCTCTATTGATGTCCTGCAGGTCAAGCCGGCCGTAGCTGTGGAGCTGGCAGACAAACCCAAGCTGCCCACCATCCTCAAAGATGGCAACGGCAAGCAGAACGGCCTCATCTCCACGACGACGTCCGTGCCGCCGCCGCAGCAGCAGCAGCAGCAGCAGCTGCAGCAGCAGCTGCAGCCATCCAACGGCAACACGCCATCGTCTGATAAGTCCGGGGTCATCTCCGCCCAGCCCACCCAGGAGGAAGCCTGGCCGAGAGAGCGTGCTCAGACTCTGTCTGAGCTCAAGAAGCAGAGGGCAGCCGCCAAACTGTTGAATCACCCTTTGTTTAACGGTCACCTTGGTAACGGCTCCACAGACTCCTTCTCTGATGCCAAAATCAACTCAGATGACCCCCGCATGCCGCTGGTCTCCTCCAACGGCAGCGCTGTTTACTACACCCCGGCCAGCGGCGACCCGCCCTTGCTCAAACTGAAACAGCCAATTGAGGAGGAGCCGCCCAAGACGCGGACCTGCTGCTGCGTGTCGTAGCGTCCCGGTCATGTGACTGTCGATGGAACAGGAAGTGTTTGCACAGAGAGGAGGGATGCAGGGAAGGTGCTGCAGGGAGGGAGGAAGGAAAGATGAAGTTTTCTATTCTTGAGCGTCCTTTTTTGTCCCTTCCTTTAAACTTCTCCCCGGAGCTTATGGTCGGCTCCTAAAGGGCGTTTTCCTCTTACCTTCCTTTCATGTGACCCGTCCCCAAACACAGACACGTTTCAAGTCAAGCAGAGAAGAGGAAAGAAATGAAACTGTGACACTTTTTCTTCCTGATGTTCCTTGGAGTAAAGTTCCCTTTTTTAAATGAGGAGTCTCCGTATAAGAAATGCCAAACGGACAATAAGAGTGCACGAAGCTCTTACTCCGGCTGAGAATGGAGGTGTGGACAGTTTTTAAACTTTTCACCAGGAGAGAGAATTTTAAACCAGAAATGCACAGAAGGTCTCAAGGTACAAGAAGCACGTTCTGCCTTCACAGATGAAGACAGAATAGTTATTTTTTCCTCCCACACATGGACGGTTATCATGTTATTAAAGAAGATTTTCCTGCAGGACAAACTCACATTGTTGTCACACCATTGTTCAGCGTTTTAGCCATATTTTTTTTTCTATCATTTTCAGATGAGCAGGAATACAGCTCCAGATGTCTCAAGATGTTTTTTATGACATTTTCATCTTAATCTTCATATCAGCGACAGCAAAACGTAGCAACAAGAGATGAGTGACATCCCTTTTCATACTGAAATGCTGCCTGCACAAGCAAAGGGAAGGAACGCCATAAACAGTGTTAAAATATTCAGGAAGTGTACTTGTACAGCGAGAGATATCAGCACAGATTAAAGTAGAGAGCTAGTATTATACTTCACCTCACCGTCCTCTCATGTCGAACCTGAACTGACAGCTCATGCTCTTTTATGCATAACCCACTTATGTGCTGTGTGGCTAAGATAATTTAAGCAAACATGGTAAAAGATGATCATTTCCTTATTTATGAAGTTAATGTAATGTAAACAAAGTATATTATGGTTCCTAAAGTTGAGTGTATTTATTATTTGGATGGTGTGTGGAGAGTGTGAATGCAATATAAGATGAGCTGGGGAGTTTTCCAGCAAAGCACCTTCTGACAGCGAGAATCAAACATTCAACAGATGAAATGAAGGAAAGGTTCCTGTCTGCTAAAATGTTATTAAATCACACCAACAAGCCATCCTACGATGAGTCCGAGGATGGTTTCCAGATCTGTGTCACTACAAATAACGGCGTTATCTGTCCATGTTTTGTTTGGTTCCGTTTTTCTCTTGTGGCCATTGTGTGGCTCTGTCTTCTTCCAGTCACTGTATTTGTCTCTTTAACAGAAATTATAAATGTTATGTAATGAACTGTAAGTATAGTATGAGACTCTATGCTTGCCACAGTTATTATTTTTTTTTAATATTAATCCATGGAATGATCCATGGAATTGGTATGTAGTGAGCCAACGCCAGGTGTCCCTGAATGCATCATGAGTCCAACAGGAAGTATGACCTTTCCATCTCCAAAAGCCACAACAAGAAGAAGTTTCTCAGCTCAGTTAAATCAAATATTTGATCATTTGGGAAATAAATTCATTCTCTCTCTTGCTGAGCGTTGCATGAGAAAATTGATACCACCGTCATGTCTATATGCTGCATCTGTAGCGAGCAGCTTGTTAGCCTAGCTTAGCATAAAGAGAGTAGCCTGGTGGAGTTAACAGCCTTTTTCTTCAAACAATAACACATACTGCAGCATGCAACATGCATCATAGCATGGCCTCTTGCTGTGCAGATGACTGTGGGTCAGAACAGCGGATGAGTCATGCTGGATTGACTGCCATAAAGCAAGACTGGATGAAGTATGACATCCAGACATTTTAGGCTTTTGACACAGATTTGTTATGTCAAACTAATATTTTTTGATACATGTTTTTTAACTTTACTTACTTTTGCCATCTCAGTACATTCGGTTGCTGTAGAGAGCTGTCTGAGTACAGTCCTGCCAGAGGTTTCTGGCTGTTAGAGGGAGGTTCCTCATTGCCACCGCCACCAAAAGTGTATTCAAATGGTGCTTTCTAGACTAAGGTAACTTATATAACTTGATATGGTTTGGTGCTGTTTGAACATTTAATTGATCTAACCAGAAAAAGCCTCACTGAGATTAAAAATCTCTTTTACAAGAGTGCCCTGGTCAAGATTGGCGGCAGCACATTCCAGCAAAGTTACAGACGTACAACACATACCATTTCAAACACACGCCAACACATCCTGGATCACATAACAGGAAGTCATCAGTCAAAGCATCTCCAGCCTGATCTATCTTCCTCCATTTCAGACGCACTCGAATACATTTAGAAGACCAGAGAAACTTACACCTGGCTCACCTAAAAGCAATACTATCCTTCAGTTTTAAACATTTACTGAGGCAGGTTGGCTGAACTAAGCCAATAGCTTTGTATGTTATTAAAAATATATAAGTGTGGTTTCAGTCTCTTTACCCAACCCTCTGCAAGAAAGAGAATCTGTAATTTCCCCAAAACGTGTAACTCCTTTGATCGAACATCTTCTCCTTTAATCTCTGTGTGAGTGCCAAAGAGTCTTCCACCATTTTAAACGTAACCTTTAGGGAGATTTGAAACATTTGGGGAAGGCTTTCTCTCCCATTAAGATCTTTTTTTTCTGACATGTGATTACCCACAATGCAATTACCACTGTATCCCTACAACATCAACTGTACAGTGTCAAATATTTGTACAGGTGCGTTTGTAAATATGTTTGTATCAGTATTCTCTTATCTGTTCCCATGAACTGCATTTACATGTGTGTGTGTTGTTACCATGGAGGATTTTGTAGGAGATTGCCCACACGATGAAGAGTGTTGGCGGACGTTTGGTTGTTGAGGGGGTAAAACTGTGATTCTGTGTAGACCCTTTAAGTATCTCAGCAGTCTAAAATCGTTCAGTGAAGTTGATGCTTCTTGCTTCCATGATCACAATGACCCCCCACCCTTGTGTTGCGGTGACCAATGTCTGCGTGACTCCTCTGTGTAAAGTTCAGCTAACGTCAGTTTAAATGTTGCTCACAGAATTATGTTTTTAACCCAGTATGAGGAAGTACAAATCAAGCCACAGTCAAAGATAAAGATATTTCCCCTTTTTTAGTTCCTTAGGTAAGACAGTGACATCATCTTGTTTTGAGTCAGCTGAAATTCATTGAAGTTCCTCAAGTTCATGCCTGTCCTGGCCCTATACGATCAATTACATTTACATTTCAGATCTGCCTTTTTATGACTTAGATTTGATTACAGTGGATTGTAACTTTTGACTGCTGCCCGGTCAGTATTAGCCGTATAGGGACGGTCACCTGTTGAAAAAGTACCTTGTATCCTCAGATCTACAGATCAAAGCTTCTGTTTGTCTGCGAGCCTTGTTGTCTGTAAGGATAAGGATAAAGACAAAAAACTACTGATTTTGTAATTACTGGAATATATTGATGGTTGCATTAACATATTTTGAATAAATTGTATATTTTGAGAATTTTACATGGTCTCCTCTGAGTTAGTTTTTATTAGTGTAATCAGGTATTTCTTATAGTTTTCATAAGACTGCCCTGAACACCTAAACATGAGCAGATGTGTTTGAAATTAAGATTTGATGCTTTTCTTTGTTTTATCACTTAAAGATATAAAAACCCATTTGGATTCTGCAAGGTTGTTTAGATTAGGGGTTTTATCATGGATTACATAAAAATGGACGTAGTATCTGTGACGTCACCCATCTGTTCCTGAGCACTGTTTTGAAGCCAATCGTCAGCAGGTGACATATTGGAAATGCTGAACTCAACCTAACTTCCTCCAAGCTAGTGTGAAGTAAAGAGGTGGGCCTTTAGACTTTTTCACTCACGGCTACAGGGTGCCTGCCTTTCAATCAAGTCAGCCATGTTCTTATTTAGGAAAAGACTTGGGAGTGTAATTCTTCGAAAATATCGAAATTGTAAAAAAATTCACCCCTGTACAGTTAGTGCCGATAAAGAAATGAGCAATTCAGACTCAATCCATTTTTTTTACCAGGCTGTTAACATGTTTCTTATTGCAACAAAGATCGTATTTTTTGAATGGGTATGTACTGTATGTGGTTTCTGAAGTCAGCCTCAAGCGGACGCTCGATGAACTGCAGTTTTTAGCACTTCTGCATGAGCTTCATATTCTAAGACAGGAGGTTGCCGCTTGGTTTTAGTGTACGGGTGAAATAACTGATATCTAAGTGCCATAAATTGCATTCACTCGAGTGGCCAGCAGGGAATGACTCTACTGGTGGCAAAAATAGGGCCACAGAAATAAGACTTCTTCTCGAATTATTTAATATCAAATTTCTAAAGAGTTTATGTTTTAACAGAGGAGAATTTGGGAAAAGGCTTGGTGTGTTTGAGAAAGAGGCTAAAGTCTGACAAAGACGTGACAATGGCAAAATGTCAATCAGGCAAAAAAAGTTTAGTATCATTTCTAGTTCCTCCAAAAACATCACGTGTCCGAAAAAAACAGAAAAATAAAAAAGGAACCAGCATAAAGGTAATCAGATAAAACAAAGGAAAAAGGCAGAAAACAAACTGATCTTCAGGACAGATAAACCCTAACACAGTCTGATAGATGACATGACAGGGACTACTTCCGCCCTTTTTCGATTCTTTGGATAAAACCAAATACAACTAAATCCATCGAGGCATCAACAGAAGAATTTCATATCATTTCTAAGTGTTTTTTCTGGAAACAAAATCTGCAGATTTGAAAATGGTGAAATTGATAATGATGTCCAGTATTAGTATTCTAAATGTTTCACTGTCACCAATCTTCAAAAAACAGCATCTTCTTCTCCAAAATATTCAGTCACCCTCCTGCTGAAGTCACACAAACATGATATATTCAGGCCACGTTTTCCTGCTTTATGAAGGTCACTAACGTTTTCTTTCACCCTGCGACGTCTGCTTTCTCTGCCCTACTTCTGCAGCTCCTCTCTGATCTGAAACAGGCAGAGGCCAGACTGTCCTTCAGCACACAGCTGTCAGGGTCCTGGCCCGGCATCAACTGCGTCCCTCAATGATTCTCTGTTTTTATTTCCCCCTGCTCTCTCTTTCTGAACTTCTTCCTCTCATCCACTGTCTGCAGGGTCAGCAGGGTCAGTGTTTTCAGCAGGCTGCCCAGCAGTCATTGCTCAGATGAGAAGCAGACAAATAAAGAAGGCAGTTTGGAGAAAGTGACATGTTTTTCAAAGTTTATTTTGAGCCACATTTGGGGGACTTCTGGATCTGACTTGTCCTAATTTCCTGCTACTTTAACATACTGTACTCTTTCTGCTTTCAAGTAATTACATTACAGTGAAAATCAGAAGCCTCTGGCTGGCATGTTTGAATATGGCTGTCCTCTTTTTTGTAGATGTTTATCAGTACATGGATTACCCAGTGGTGTCAGTGTCAGCTCCCTAATGGTGAAGAAAAAGAGGAGTGCTTTTAATATGGCATTTGATGGATGCTAAACATGGGTTAAAACCAAAGAGCATATGTCAGCGCCTGTCTCTGGGATATTTTGGCTCTTCTTTTTTACAACAGAAGATGATGGAGAATATGAACATGCTCATACTTTTGTGAACTGAACAGCTTGATTTGCAATTTTTTGAATGGCAGCGTGAGTGTAGATTACTCCACAGACAGTGACTGACCGCTCACATTCAGGAAGGTTCCAATTGGTAGGGCCTTTCTAAAACTGCTCTCTCCATTCTCTCCCTACCATTGACAGCCTAAGCTCCCCATACACCTCCCCTCAGTTGTGCCTTTGTGTGGAGGTGCCGCCAAAAACCTGAGTGTGGAGAGACAATAACTAAACTAGATGAATTACTGTATTCTACTATGAAACCATGGGCAGATCTTGAGGTTAAAAAGTAAAATGCTGGCTTACTGACCAAGTGTAACCAAGCAGCATCTTCCGGTCGTAAAAAATGAAGCCCATGCTAAAGTGCTAAAAACTGTAGCTCATTGGGCTTCCACTTGGACACTGGCTGCAGAAACACCAGAATCCACATACACACCCATTCAGTTCATCAAGTGTCTGTAGAAACCACGTACATATCCATTCAAAAAAGACAATATTTACAGCAAAAATAAACATTTTAACGGCCTGGTTAAATAAACGGGTTAGGTCTAAATAGCTATTTTTGTGACTTTTTTTACAATGTAGCATTTTCGAAGATATTAAATGATATAAAGATATTACATAAGGGGATCCTAGACTTGCTAGCTGTTAGCAAAAAGGCTAACGGCCCACCTCTTTACCTCAAACTAGCTTGGACGAAGTTTGTTTATGTTCAGCATTTTATATATGGCATGTTGTGGTTAGGGTTATAATTAGGGTTATGATTAGGGTTAGGGTTTAGGGTTAGGGTTATGATTAGGGTTAGGGTTTAGGGTTAGGATTAGGGTTAGGGTTAGGGTTAAGGTTATGATTAGGGTTAGGGTAAGGGTTATGATTATGAATAGGGTTAGGATTAGGGTTAGGGTTAGGGTTATGATTAGGGATAGGTTTAGGAATAGGATTAGGGTTAGGGTTGTGATTAAGGTCAGGTTCAGGGTCAGGGTCAGGGTTAGGGTAATGATTTGGCTTAGGGTTAGTGTAATGATTAAGGTTAGGGTTATGATTAGGGTAATGGTTAGGGTACTGATTAGAGTTATAATTAACACTCATCATTGAGTTTTCTTATCAAAAATATGAAGCGTTAAATTTTCATCTGAGACACTATTTGCATTTATGGTCTTAAAAAAACATGTATGTCCAGCAAATTTGGTCATATATGAATTCATGTATGAAGTAACTGTAAAATAACATACACTACCAGTCAAACGATTGGACAAACCTTCTCTTTCAATGGTTTTTATTTATTCTAATTATTTTTAACATTGTAGTTCAACACTGAAGACATCAAGACTATGAAATAATATGGTTTTGCCATAATGTGGATTACACCAGTATAGGGCTATCCATTGTGTACTAACCCTACCTCTGAACAACACTACTAATGGTCTCAAACACATTAAGAAGGCAAGTAATTCTGCAAATTAATTCTTGACAAGGCTCATGATAATTAGAAACCAGGAGACTACTTCATGAAGCAGACTGAGAGAATACCAAGAGTGGACAAAGCTGTCATGAAGGAAAAAGGGGGCTACTTTACGGAAACTAAAATATAAAACATATTCTGGTTTGTTTAACACTTTTCGTTAATTAAATAATTCCATAGATGTTCTTTCATAGTTTTGATGTCGTTGGTATTAATCTACATGGTTCAAAATATTTAAAATAAATACAAATCCTTGAATGAGACAGTGTTTCCACACTTTTGACAGGTAGTGTACATAGCAATTAATAGTGCACCCCTTATTGTTTCATACAGAAAATAATCATGAGTCATGCGTGACTTCAACATTAATTAAGCTTTAATTCTCTAAAAAAAAAGTACCATTATTGTATATTCTTACCAAAAACATGTGCAGGTTGAAAATTGCACTATGAAGTTACTGCAAAAGCCTCAGACTTTCACACCTAAAGCACAAAGATGAGATATGTCTAGTTTAAGAAGTGATGTGGGATATAAGCTAAATGCTGCGTCCTGAGTTTTCAGAGCTTTCCACATGATAACCTCAATATCTGCCCCTGGGTCTGAAGTACAGTGATTCACTTAGTCTTGGAACTGGGTTGGTTGAGGGCTAGGGGTTGAACCATAGGAGGCTCTTCTGAAAGAGGAGCTCAGTGCAGCCAAAAACAACAAGAAGTGAACTCGTTCATTTTGTGACTGTGAACTCACTTTAGTGTTTACTTGCACAACACTGGTCAATGGTTCAAAAGTGAACATATTCAACAAACATCTGCACAGGTTTACATCGTCACGTCTCTGTGTCTTAAACAAACATCAGGAGAAACCCGTCTTTCATGTGAATCCCCCTCTGTGCAGGATCAGTATGTCTAAAGCATATAGACAGAGAGGAGGACAATGGAGCTGAGAGCACATGATCAGGACTGCATTAACCTCCTCTGCGTGACTTGGCTTTGCTATTGTGCCTGAGCTACAGTGAGTCCAGGCCAGCTGGCACCTGTCCCAGTCCTTCAGTCCTCTTCAGTGAAGGGTGAAGTGGACCAGAGCCAGGAAGAGCATACAGACACATACTGACCACCATGTCGGACGTAAAAATGGAGGGGTGCTGATGGAAGGCACTGAGAAGCAGAGGAGGATAGAGGAGGAAAGTTGAACCAGTGCCAGAGAGGTTTTTAGAGACTGATGGACGGACGGATGGGGAGAGGGGGATAAAATGAAGACTGCATGCAAATGAGAAGTCGACTGAAAGCAGGCTGACGCTGTGAGGACGCTGCATCTATTGACCAACCTGCCAGCTTTTTGAAGACGGATAAAAACACTGCACAAAGGAGAGGACAGATGGAGGGATGGGCCAGTGGGTCAGAACTTCTCCCCGTTTCCCAGGATCTGCTGGGTTTAACAGAGCTTCAGTGTCCTGTTTGACCTGAAACTAAGACATCCATGAGGAGTGAGTCAATATCTGTCCATCCGACCACTGACTAAAGTCTATCAACCTGAGGATTTAAACTCAGACAAGTCACCTACTGCCTCCCAGACATGAGACATCTTGTCATTGCTAAATATATAGTGACACTTTAAACTAATGCTGAGGGATGTCTTTGAAATATTCATCACAATGTTGAATAATTGAGCTACACAACTGTTGCGGCTCACTAACATGACCCCCTCCCTCTCTCTTAGAGCCCTTAATAGAATCTGCCTGAACCACAGCAAAACAAGAGGGTGCACATATTTCAGGCAAGATACTATTTTAAAGCTTTTAAAGGATTTTTAGCAGGTCATGAAACAGAATGAAATTCAGGTTTGGACCAGCTCTTAGTTATGTTGCTATAGGCTTAGGCTTCTGGGGGAACTGACACACTTGGATCCTATCTCTCCTCTCTTTCTGCCTATCACTAAGTTACTAACCATAAACCATTCTGGAGTCCCTGAGCTCCCTTTTCTCTGAGGTTCCTCTGAGTCTCTGCCATAGACGGCCTGCTGCGGTGGACCTGCCAGTCTCCAGCGGCTACAACTATTACTATGCATCTCACCACTATCATCTCTCTCTCTCTTCATTCCTTTCTACCTCCTCCTAACAACAACTCAGTTGAGGCAGATAGCTGCCTAACGTGAGTCTGGTTCTGCTCGAGGTTTCTGCTTGTTAAAAGGACATTTTTCCTTGCTGCTGTAACTTGCTAAATGCTGCAAGGTGCTCTGCTCATGGTGGATTAAGATGAGATCAGGTCCTTCATGTGCAAATAAACAAAACTGACAAAACTGGCATTTAGATCCATATTTATTCATGTTATAAGTTTGCTTAGTGGGACATCATACTTCCATACCGTGTATGTTCCTTGTGGTGCAAATATCACAGAGAGATGTACCCAGGAAGAGGCGTCAGTGAGACGCCCTCCATTTGTTTTAACTACAAACACTGACCAGGGGTCGAGCCAACTCTCCAGCCAAAAAAAAAACTGTGCTAACAGTAAGTGAGCTCGTTTCAATCACCCAGCAGGAGTGTGGGAAGTAACATTGTCCCGCTCTCTACAAGCACTGCAAGTCTCCTAATTCACCAACAGAGTAAACAAGGTTGACCGAAACAAAGACGTGACTGATGACGAGGGAGACAATTGACTTATTTGAAAAAGGATGTCTGGGTACTGAGGTAAAAAAAAACACTTGCAGTCACAGCTTATATTCTGGATACCACCAAAAAGATACAACAAGAATATCTTTGAGATTTTAACTTTAAGCATGGTGGTTACAGGAGAAATATCTACTTATATAGAATAAGAGGAATGTAAGTCACACTGATATGCAGTCTGTGTTCGGGCTCTCCTAGAGGTTTAAAGAGTCTTCCTGCATGATTCCTGTCGCATTAAGCCACAAGTCCACAACAGTTTCTGTGCAGTACACTAGTTCTTTGTAAATCTGTGAAACCATGTGGGGTTTGCAATCCTGCTAGCTACCAGCATGGTGGATGAACTCAGCCTACAGTAACTTTGATAGTTGTGAGGTACCGACCGCCCACAACCAGTTTTCTAAGACTCATGCGACCCACCTCCTCTCTGCAATCAAACCAACAAATCCTCAAGGTTCATCTAATAAATAGTACACTACTGTTCTCTTTAAACATGTGGTGATGACCTAAGGAGAGGGTAAAACTGTAAGTGGTACCGCCAGCTTGGTCCACATACTGTAGCTGTGAAGCAGTTTTAGCTAGATTAGAGCACCAACCTCTGGCTAAAAGACCTCTCTCTGTGTTTAATACTGGTGTATAAGTCACACCAGTTTATGGGATGCAGCCTGCATTTAAGACACAAAAGGTAATCAAAATTGAACGGTTTGTAAACATCATATTCATATTGGCAAAAGCATGATCACACAGACAGAGGTGGGCACAGTTAATCAATAATGCATCTCTGTTAATTGTTATTCTGTTAACAAAGGCTTCTGTTCAAAATTAAAGGAAGGTAAGATCAACATTAAAACCTGTTAAAAGTCTGACGTTGATAGTTAATAAAGTAACACTGATATTTAACCATTAACAGATTAGCGGGTGTGTGTCCAAGCTCTGCAAACACATGACTAACTCTAGAATGTTTACAGTGTTTACAGTAAAGATGGAATATATTGATCACTGTTTAATGTAATTACTGTTGCATTGTGAGGAAAACAAATGTTTGAACAAGAGGTGTCGTGATTCCCTTATTTTTTTCTCTTGAATTAATTCCAACAGCAAAGGGAGCATGCAACACACTACACTAAGATGCAGCGTGTTAGTGGAGTCAGCATGAGCAAGTTTTAAGCTAACATTAGCATTTAGCTGAAGAAGAGCCTAAGAATGCAGACTCAAGTCATTTTTAATGCAAAGGTCCAATATTTCATGATCTGGCACTTTCCTTGACTTACCTATCACCTCCTTATTTGTTTAATATCTATTTATTTATCTATCTATCTATTGGGTTGGTGTGATTGTTTTGGGAGATGAATGCACATGTAACTGCCCCTGAGCAAGCCTCTAAACTATTTAAATTTTGATAAGCAGTAAATGTTGAAGCAAACACACAGTTAAGCTTGTTACAATAAACCTGATAAACTTGTTTTTCTCAAGTTGAGACACTTCCTTGAATAACATCTAGTGTCTCCATCTTTCTGCATTACTGCTTCTCTCAGCTGCAAGAACTGATGCCGAATCAAGGTGCACCAAAAAAAACAAACAAACAATGGTAGCTGTGCTCATCTTGGTTTTACTTTGCTGATGTGTCAGACAGCAGAACAACACACATTATACCTCTATGATCTGTCTGTACAGTATTGATATATAACAGCTGCCCAACAATATCGCTGCCACTCCAACAACGTTCTAAACAACAAAAACAACTTATAACAAACAAACTGAGACACAGTTCCACCTTTTCTATTTTTTTTTCGCCTTATAGGGACCTTTTGAGGAACTATGCACATTTTGATAGCAGGAACAAGGGTCTAAATTAGGTTCCAGGTAAGTTATTCTATCCCCATAAAAGCCCCTTCCTAAGGGTGTAGTACTTTAAGCTAAGATAAGATAAGATAAGATAAGAAAGTCCTCTACTTGTTTTTTTTTTTCTCCTTCATACATTGAATGAAATGTATTCATTGAGATAAACCCCTTGAGATGTATCATCTCGTTTTAGAGGGGTTCTAAAAGTCCAGGAACTTTAGAGGGCAGGGCCTGCAATGCTGAATTGGGGCACTAAAGTATCTTTCTTACTATCGGCTCATTATTTCCATATCATCTAAAGTGGTTGTTTGAGAAAGAGCATTTTACAATGACTGTTAAAAACACAAGAGTCATGTTTGAAAGCTCAAAGAACTAATCACTCTAAAAAGCAGCGTGCAGTTAAATTTAGTTGAAAAATGTAGACCTACATGTGACAACTGGTCGTAAAATATTGTCAACAGACTCAAACATTTTAACCAAGAACAGTTAGCATTTTGAGGGCGTTTTATTTGCATGATTTCTCATGTCTAACTTGAATTATCTGTGTTTTTTAACCCTTTAATTTACCAGGATTAACCCCAGTGAGATGCAGAAGACAGCAAAGACAAACCTACTCACACAGAAATTGACTAAATCTACCTCAGCACAAACCCAACTAAACAAAGAAACAAAAGAGCTAAGACTACCACGAAGGCCTTGTTCCTGTTTTCTCAAAAGTTGGAACTCGATCTACCCCCTCAATTATTGGATTCTTTCTTTGCCTCTGCTAAACCCCTATATCAAGTTTCTTGAAAACGGGACCAGTGATTGTTTTCTAATTACTCCTTAAGTTAGATTGTGCTTGTTCAAACTGTGACATCATTTGTACAGAAAAGAAACAAATGAGAGTGCGCTCCTTGCCATACTCTCCGGGATGCGAAGAAATTCACAGTATGGCCCATTCTCACATTTAAATATACACCGTCGTGTTGTGCCCCACTGAAATATCATCTTTTCATCCTGAACTAATGTAATGGCAATTTCTTGTTCAGGTTATAATGTCAGTGTGATGGATGAAATAATCTTATGGAGAAACAAATGGTTGTCTTTAGTTGAGTCTTTTTTATCAACACTCTTTACAAAGAGGGAAAAAACAAGTGAACTTCTCTCAGTCAAAGTCAGATGTCTTCTGCCCCAAAATGTGAGCTCAAACAGCATATATCAGAAGAAAACAGGTGTGGTACATTGAAAGGAAGCTCTCCCAAAAAAGAGAATATTCTATGGTCTAGCAATGATCACTGGCCAAGTAAAAAACAGGACACATGAGAGCATATCAGGATCCGTAAGCAAGCGACGTTGCAGAGCTAGGATGGGAGTACAGGAAACCTCCCATCCGCACCTGCAACAGGTTCCATCAAACCCTCTCGTTTGCGACCTTTTGGAGAAACTGCACCTGCAACAGTTTCTATCACTCTTACACAAACATGAGAAAGCATGAAACTCAGTAATTTTCCACCACACACAAAAAAAGGATTGTTTAGCCAATGATAAATTAGCAAATGGATTACAATAAGTATCTATTCAAAACCAGCCCACGTGTGGATCTTTGCTCAGTAAAGGTCAGAGGCTCTTCTGCTGTGCTGATGGCCCCTTTTTTTCGTAGCTTCCTGCCAAACATCCTCCCTCGTCTTTATCTCACCTCCTACTCACTCTCACTACTCACTCGCTCTCTCTCTTTGACTTTTTACCCTCACTGTGTTTATGTATTTTTAACTGTAAGAAAATATTCCAAATGTCATAAGGAAAGACGTACCAATGTACAACTGAAAGCAGGTCACATGATGCCTCAACAATCCCAGACAGTCTTTAGCATTCTCTCTCTTCATAACAAAGAGATGTTGTGAGGAACAATGCAGCACTCTCTCACACTGAAGTGAATGAAGAGAAAAGTTTCTGATCTTGTGCTTTCTCACCACTTCCTTTTTAGGCTAGTCTTCTGATGACATGTCTACGTGTTGTTTTTTTTCAGCAAATGTGCTCTACACCTCAAAAATGCAGATGCATATCTAAATTCCTGGGCTACCAAGTCTGAACAATTATTGACTATTTCTATTCTCTGCTTCATAATTCTTTGATTTCACTACATTTATTAAGATAGAGTTACTTTGGCTATCATCATTTCGCAAAAAATATGCTGAACATCTTATTAAATATGTTTTTCTACCTCAGGCAGCTAAGACATCAAAATATCACAGTAATGCTGCACAGATTTCACAGTATAAACCAGACAATAGGCTACTTTTAAACTCTTTTGCAGTATAGTTTAGAAATATTTTAATTCTTGAGAGCTGTGCAACTACTTCTGAGATGTGAATCATTCATCTGAGCAAAAGTCTCCATGCTTCTTTGAAAGAAGAACTTTGAAATGAACCAAAATTGCCCAGTTCACAATTTTGAAGCAGTATATTGTTCAGTCATGAGACGTGTGGTTGAGGTTATGAAACCTCAAGCTAACAGTTAAACACTTTGGCTATCTTTCTGTCTGTTGGTAAAACAAGCTTATCTCTCCTTAACACACAAACGTCCAACGAAATACGGACCAACAATGGAATCAAAGAGATTCTGTATTTAAAAAAAAAAAAAAAAGTATTATGTTCATTATATTAATGTCTTCCTCAAACATTTGATCATGATGTCTTTTTATGCTCTACTTTGACCTCTTTCTAACTCTGCAGGTATTAGGAAGCTGCATATTTGAATATTACCTCCTTCCTGGTTGTAAGTTAATGAATACAGAAAGTGCTTCGATCCCTTCATACAAGCAGAGAGGAAAACTGGTGGAGCATGTAATACTTGGACTGCTTCTTAATCTCCTGATATGGAGGGAAATCCTAAGGAAAACACCGGGAAATGATTTAAAACGACATATCTCTTTCTCCCTCTCCCTCTATCCCACTGTCATTTCTCAAACCACAGAGGCAGATGGTTGTCTATTACTGAGACTACTTCTGCTTGAGGTTTCTGCCTGTCAAAAAGGAAGTTTTCTCTTTGCCACTGCTGTCAATTGCTTCTCCATTAGTGGTGAGTAATGTTAGTTTTCTGTAAACAATCTAACAAAGAGCAGTGGTGGACAAAGTACACAGCTTCATTACTTAAGTCAAAGTATAGATACTCCAGGTCAAATATTTCTCCAATACAAGTGAAAGTTGCTCTGTCAGATTATTACTTGAGTCAAAGTACTGAAGTACTTGCATTTAAAAATACTTAAGTATTCAAAGTACTTCTTAAAAAAACTCAAAACGTTGTATTTTCACGAAGCATGATGGCAGTCAAGAATACATAGGAGTACATTCGGTTACATTATGTTTATCTAGAAACCATTACTTGAAATCTCTAAAAACTATACCATATAATAAAAAAAACAGCAACTAAGTTACTAAAAGCACAGAAAACTTAGTTTGAAATGTTCATCTGGAATGAAACAAATGTTACATAGCTCAAAACGCTTTCTCAGGTTGGACTGTTAATGTTTGTATGTTTGGGCAGAGTGGGAAACAGGGAGAACATTTCAAACGATGCGTATCATTCTTCATTTCAAAAACCTCTAACACGGGCTGCAGATATGGCCATGGGTGCTCAGGTGGAGAATTATAGCCATCATTACCACCTGTAAATGAACTGCTTGATCTTAGTGAAATTTGCTCTGTGTTTGCTCAGCGTTCAAGACGCACAATATACAGGTACTGCTAAACCACTGAGACAAACAGAACTACACAAACACATTTTACTGTCTTTGGGATCAGATTTCAGAAAAGAGAAGGAAATTCATGAGCTGACTTCAAAGCAAAAGTAGCGAGTAACTAGAGCATTGATAGAAATGTAGTGGAGTAAAAAGTACAATAATTGTCTTCTGAATGTAGTGGAATAAAAGTAATAAGTACTGTACTCAAGTAAATTTACTCTGCTCTACTGTCCATCACTGACAAAGAGCACGTGTGGTCCTGCTCTTCATGTAATATAATGCTAAGTAATCATTGTAAGGATTTGGTGCTAAACAATGAAAACCTGATTGACACCTTCTGTTGTGGCACAGTTAACTTCAGTGAGTCATCATGTTATAACTCAATTGAGGCGTTCAACACGGTTACACCTTTAAATCCCCCCTCCCCTTCTCTCTAGGCTTCACTATCTGCGGTTGCGCGTCAGCCCGCATTGGCTGTCGGTGATAATCGGTCAACAAACGGAGAGGCAGGAGGGCACTGGACAGCATGTTTACAGCCTACAGACACAATTAGCTGCCGTCAACACAGCGTTGACAGAGTTCTTTCCCGGAGGAGCTAACTCGTTTTTGGGCGACTGACGACGATGTTTTTGTGCCACACAGGGAGGCTGTCTGCAGCGGCTCTGGATCAGGCTTTCAAGTCCGCTGGATCGTGTCTTGTGCGACTTAAAGCAAACACACTGAAGGACGGCACTTTGACATTACGCAACAGCTACTCGGTTCACCGGTGTTTCAGCGCACCAGTCCGGGGTGTCTGTTTAACTCCTGTGCATTCAGGGAAACACCAACCAGACCCGCATCCTGTCCACAACTGGGACACACAGTCTGGTTTTGTAATCACGGACTGGGCACACTTGGACCGGGTTTCTGCGATAGCTGTGAGCCTCTCCAAAAGCGTGCAAAGTGAAGGCAGTTTCTCAGATATTATCAGGCAGCCCAACAGGCACCTTAACAGCCGAGGAGGGCAGGCGGGTAATGGTTTGTTTACAGGTAACTGGAGGATTTCCACGGGGAGCATGCAGACCAGATCCTCATCCACCGCCGCAGCCACGAAGAAGAAGAGTGAAGACAGCGAGGAGCAGACTGCTGTCTATAACAAAGAGGTGATTTAACCAGTACAAGTGTTTGTCTGACCCCTGGATCAGTTAATAAGAGCACACAAGGTCTGACTCGGGCTTCAACTGGTGGGAGGACATCCCGTTCTGGCCTTTGTGCCCCTGCATGGACAGGATTCAACTTGATATTATGAAATATGCTAAAAGCAGCCCAGGCCTTGTCATGTAAGCAGGCAGGCTGGTTATACAACACTGCATGACGACACCCAAGCGTACGCACGTGCAGGGAAGTCACAGTAGTTAGAGTATTATTGGTCTGTATTTACAAGTTAACTCTGAGCCAGCAGAAGTGTCAGTTACAGAATACATGCTGAGTCACTGTTCAGCCCGCTCACATCCACCTGGCTGCTCAAACTGGACTGCAATCAAATAAGAGGTGCAGAATAAGAATGAGTCATGTCGTCCAAACTCAACTTATTTGCATAAAACATGAATTCAGTGAGCAGTGTGCACGTGCTCCGTCAGTAGTGTCAACAACAGTGATATGAAACGGTACAGAGATTAAAAATGTGGTTTGACTTGTCTTATCCAGTTGCTTCATGATGCTTAACCCATGTTTCATTTTTATTCTGTTGTTGTTGGACACAAAACTTTGTATGAAGCCAGGCTAAAGATATTTTATACTGTATTTTGTACAACGTTGCTTTAAAGCTGCTGTTGGCAGAGTAAACATCTGTTCAGAGCAAGCGGCAACCTCCGGTCTCAAACTATGAAGCCCTTGCGGAAGTGTTATAAACTGCAATTCATCGAGA
The DNA here is from genome assembly GCF_009762535.1 of Notolabrus celidotus. Taxonomy (NCBI): domain Eukaryota; kingdom Metazoa; phylum Chordata; class Actinopteri; order Labriformes; family Labridae; genus Notolabrus; species Notolabrus celidotus. Next base: position 13,527,399 of record NC_048272.1, on the reverse strand, counting down.
ATCCTCTTGAGGCTGGCTGCAGAAACACCGGAAACCACATAGACACCAATTCAAAAAAGACGATCTTTGCAGCATTAATTAACATGTTTACAGCCTGATTCAAAAAACGGCTTGGCTCTACATTGCTAATTTATTTTAGATCGGCACACACTGTACGGGGGGCACATTTTTTTCTAACGGGACGGTTCAGAAGATATTAAGATTACAAGTTTTTGCCCATATAAGGACATGACTGACTTGACTCCCGGATGGGGACACAGCTGTTGGCTAGGAGGCTCAAACTCCACCTCTTTACGTCACACTATGCCTGGTTGAGTTCCGCTTTCCAATATGGCTGCCGCCGTCGATTGGCTTCAAAACAGCGCTCAGGAACACATGGGTGACGTCACTGGTACTACGTCCATTATTTATACTATCTATGGTTGACATTCGAAATCTCTCTTTCCGAACTGATGTTTATATCACGACTACCAACAGCAGCTTTAAGCTAAATGCTAGCTACAGTAGCAAACTGGGGCTGCTACAAAAAAAATGATTGTCATTGTTAGTTATGTGTTGGGTATTTTCTTTTATATTGATATTTTAGTTCTTAAAATATCCCAAAACTGGTCATAAAATGATTCAAACCAATTACCAGGTTGTAAAATGTAGTTTGTAATGGCTGGGCAACAAGCAATCTTTTCTTGTAGCTCCAATGCTAACATAGTTACAGTGACAATGCTAACATGCTGATGTGTTTAGGTTTGATGTTCACCATGGCCACATACCTAAGCATGCTTAGAGTTGTTAAATAGCACCATTAAAGCTGAACTTTGCCCCTAATGTCCTACTAGCTTTAAAGGAGGGCTGTATTATTAAACCTTAGTATTGGAAAATACACCTGTAGTATATCCAGTGAATGTAGTCATCACTGATAAAATAATACAGCTAGGATCAAAGTGGTGGACTGACCAACATGCCAAGAAAGTTCAATGACTTTTTTTAACCTACTTGTTCTAAATCACAGGATCTGTGTAACAAAGTTGCAAAACTGAAATGTTCTTCAATGAATGCTGACTCATTACTAAGTATAATCAGATTTTCAGTTACCTCTGAAGCCAAAAGACAAAACTTTAAAACCTTTTCTACGTGTTAAGCGTAACTTATAAAAAAAAAAAGTAGTGGTCTTCAAAATGATTTAACAGAATGGATCAAAATATTTTGATATATTTCTAAATATATTTTCTAGATTTTTTTTGTGCATTTCACATCTTTATTCTCTTAAAATCTAAATTAAGAGAACAAAAAGTTTTCAGCTACTGCTTCAGGCTTTGACTACAGGGCCTTCAATGTGGTGTGCGTGTGTGTGTGTGTGTTTGTGCGCTTGTGAGTGTGTCTTTGTCCGAGTTTGCGTGCCACTGTGACTTTGCAGATCCGCATGTTTTCCGCCTGTGAAAAGCTGTTATCAGACACAGCAGTCTCACTGTTCCCCTCCCATAACAACCTCCCTGGCACAACTCCCTTTGGCCACCCGCTCACATGACCCTCCCACGGCGCTGCCTGCTTTTACTTTAAGCATGGCCTGAGTCGCCCCTGAAAAGCAAGGGCCTGCTCTCTCGCCCACTGGGGCTTGTCTATTGTCCATTGTAAGCCGGCCAGTGACTACGTCACCAGGGCTGTGTCTTCATCCTGGGGGTCTGAGCCAAATTTAGCAAGACGAGTTGTCTGAAAAACACTCAATCAGCTTGTTTTCTGCTGGTCCCCCTTCTGCTTCTTCTTTGTTTCTACCCTCTTGATTGGTTGTCTGTCTCGGTCCTACAAAGAAATTCCGTCTGAAGCAAGCTAAGAGTCAGAGCAGCAGAAGCAGACATCAGGCCTCATCTGTGTTTCACAGTCCTTGTTTCAGAAACTGATTTGGATGTGGTTATGGTACAGGACAGCAGGTTGAGGGCCTGATGCACTCAGGAGCCAAACTTTAATCCAATGAAAGAAGTTATGAAGGGAGAACAAATGTACAATATAATATTTTAATTTTGAGGGTTGGAATATTTTCTAATACGCTCATCTGCTACATTATTGGGAAAACAGATTGTTAAGAGGTCACTGCAACCAGTCTTCTTTATATTTAGTATTTTTTCAGCAATCTCAGTATTCAGTTCTAAAATAAGTTATTCCATGCAAACTCCGGCTACTTCCTGCTTTTTCAGAGAACTGTATTTATTTTTGGCATAAACATATTTGGATAACTTGGCTTTAGTTGGAACCACTGGGCATGATGCCCTCCCTGTTCTGCTGCTCTTTTTACTGTTTGAATTTCTACTTGCAGAGATGTGATCATCAAAAGCAAACACTGTTAGATCCAGGGGGGAAAAAGCTAAAATTGTTTTCTAACTCCTCACTGGCAGGCCTACCTGCATGCACATTCAAACCTCTGCAGAGGATACAGAACTGGTCTTCAACAAACCCAAAACAGCAAGTCACTCCACCAATCATTTATCTCCGTTGGCTTCCAGTTGCCACCAAATTAAAAACCCTGCTGCTTGATTACAAAACAGCAACAAAAATGGCTCCCATCAACATGAACTCCCTCATCCAGGTCTAGACTCCCTCCTGCCTGCTACGCTCTGACAATGAAAAGAGCTATGTGCTGCCATCACAGTAGGACCCTCAGTCACTAGTTAGACTCTTCTTCTCTGTAGAACCCCAGTGGTGGAATGAATTACCTAAATACGTTTGATCCACAGAGTCCTTTACAATTGTGTGATTGAGGATGTTGCTGACGTTAGTTACGATATTCATGATGATGTAACTGATGACAGTCATGCTGTGGGTGATAATGATGTTTAAGAAAAACAGTGTCTATCCACCCTCTGCATTTCCTCTAGCTCTGCATGTCAACACGGGTGTTCCATTGGACGTGAAGCAGTTTGTTGCACGTACTCACGTTGCTCCCTTAATGTCTAGACCCTTGCTTGTGTTGTACTCACTCTCAGATGTACCTTACTTTGGACAAGAGAGTTCGCTTAATGAAGTTGTAAAAATTATTATACCTCTCCCCTTAATATTTGAATCATGGTAAAACCTCAAATTGACCTGAAAGCTTCCATAAAAGACATGTTAAATAGTTGAAAACCACATCAGAAACACTAAGCACCAAAATATTTATGCTTACAAATACTGAATTTTGGCTGTGAATGATTGATTAGATCTTTTTTTATTTTTCAGTAATACTTCTATCAGATATTTCCTGATGGAAGGGATTATTCTATTGGATTTTTGTGCATAAAAAGCTTAATTTTTTTCGTCTTCTTCATTGCACAAATTCTTCAGTGTGTTTTGGGGTCTTGTCTCCCTTTTAACCCTATATTTTTTAATCTTATGTGTCCTAGTATTCAAGTAGCTCTATGTTATGTAGCCTTTTTCTTTCTTTGTTTATGATCCCACTCCTATAACAGTAAGGGCAGAGCAGTAACTAAAAGGTACATAGGAAGATAAAAGTTACAACTGCATCATATATGTAAGGAGATCAGTCTGGCTAAAACTCAGAAACTACATCCATGAGGTATGCACACATAGTCCATTAATGTCACCACACCAGGATAAAACCATAAAACCATAACCTACCCAAACAGGATTTGTAGTATTAAAACACATGTATTTTTCTTAGCTGCACTGGTTTCACGTTCATGTATCCAAATCTGTATGAAGGAGGAAAAATGGTTTTGGACTGTCTGTATTCTGTACTCTATTCTACCTGTTGCACAGGCTGAGCTGCATTAAACATGAGTATTTGGTGAAAGCAGCCCTGAAGCTCCACTCACAGGGAGGATTATGTTTATTTACATGCTGCACTGTTAACAAACTGCAGGCTTACTCTATTTATTTTACATTTCTCCTTCCCCTCGCTGCTCTGCCAGTCTTTTACACCATCCTCACTCTGTTGCAGTCTGTCCTCTGCTGTGGTGCTCTCATTGTTGTTAACTGTGGTAGTTCTCTAATCTGTGTTACTGTCAGCATGCACTGGATTGACCCGCTGCTCCCTGCTGCATGTCAGACGGCTGGATTGAGTCTGCAGCTTGTTCATCTTAGAGAGTGGTGTGTCTGGAGGTCACGAGCACAGAGTAAAGTGTGCATTTGTGCACTTATGAGAGGCCCTTTGTGTGTGCGTTTGTAAGATAGAGTGGTGGACTTTGTTAGTGTGTGAAAGGGTGAGTGATAAAGGGAATTACCTAAAGCACACAGCAGCAGTCAGGCCTGTTTAATCAGCTGATTTACAACACAATAAACAGAAACGGCTCGTAAAAAGAGACCTACTATTCAGGCTTAGTTGGTCATGACCTAATTGGATTAAAATATGTTCGGTTAATGAAGGTTAAACGTTGCCATAATGCTGTTTTTAATGAAAATACCATAAAACACCTTAAAATTTGAGAAAAAACATGCACAATTGACATACTTATTGCACCTGTAAATGCTTTGAAATGACCACATACATGTTTTTTTGTCCTTCATCGTATGTTAAGTGCATTTTAAGATAAGTAGTTGAAAGTTTTGGGCTTTTCTACCCCATGTGTCCATAAAAATCTTGCAAACTTTGACATCAGTTAATCCAGAAATGCAGCCTCCACCGAGGCTTGTTTGTTTCATAGTTTGGAGGAGCCCTCAGAATACTAATGTCATAAATATCATGATTATTCATCTCAGTGGAAACAATCTCTGCTATTTCAATCAACTTCTTCTTTGCCATTCATATCTTTTCCTCGTTTTTGTCTCCATTTTTTAGTCTGACTTCTCTCAGACACATTCTCCAGGGATTGATTGGTAATTCATCCTCACATTTCATTTCACACTGCTCATACTGTTCTGTTTCTCCCTCTTTTTTCTGTCTCTATATTTTGGCCAGGAGGAGCAGAATTTAAAGGACACATCCACCATTTCCTCATCTACTGCAAAGGCCCCAGAGGAGCCAGAGCCAGAGGGGGGGAAACCCACCAAAGCCCAGCAGCTAAAGAAAGTCTTCAAGGAGTATGGAGCGGTGGGAGTTAGCTTTCATATTGGGATCTCCCTCATGTCCCTGGGAATGTTCTACCTCCTCATATCAAGGTAACAAATGTAACAGCATGTTATTGGATTTTCTTTGGGAAGGGGGATAAGGGGCAACCTTCAGAAGTTCATGTGAACATCTTCAGCAGCTAGAAAATATTCCAGTGTCTATAAGTAGACAACTGATATAGTTTTTTCAACAGCTGATGTCGATACTGATGCTGATAATTAGACAAGGTCTGCCCATGACCAATGTATAATGATGTATATAATTCATCATGTATTTTTTTCCTTTTTTGCAATTGATTAAAATCAACAATTCAATAAAATCCATTATTCCATGAACCTTACAATCTAACATGCACGGTTATCTTAGGCAGTAACATATTTAAGGTCAATTTTTAATTCATTCATTGTAAATAGTCATCCATTTGTTTACAATATATACTCCAGGACATGACTGATATTTATGCCAGAAGAAATATACAGCTATTATTCTATACATCATAACAGATGTATTTATGTTAAACACTAACCTGCTACTGTTTTAGATTTGATGTGCTGTCATTTGGGATAGAAAAAAGATGTAATTTAGAATAACCAAAAGGAGAATGGGGATTAGGGGAAATGCCAACATTACTCGACAGTTGTCTCATTGTCTCATAATTTTAGTCGTCCTCATGGGGGTTGCAAGGATCAACTGATGGCTATTGATTGGCAAATTTAATTGGTCGGCCAATAGCTCAGTCTTTCTCTTCTATTTATTCCCCTTATTTTCAAAACGAAGATAAGAGATTCATAAGATTAATTCATACGGGTAAAATTAATAAAGCCATTTTTCAGAAATGACCGTGTTTTTGCCCCTTCACTCGTCCTATTTTCATTATTTTCATTGATTGTCCTAACAAATATTCTGTGCTATGATTTAAATTGGATTAGAGCCTGTATCCTTTAACAAATTTTTTTTTATTTATTATTTGCTCTGGCAGCACCATTTAAAAATGAAACATAAAAATTATTGATAGAAATTGTGTCGTAGTGTTAGAAGCAGCTCTAAACCTGAAAATTGTACCTTGACAAGATGAGTGTGTCGAATTTCTCCACCGTACCGACATCAACCATTGATATTGAGAAAGTTAATATCAGAAGCCCCGCCCCTTAGTGATTTTGATTGGAAGTAACACAAAAGAATGTGGTTGAACTATTTTCGACTGAGAGCGCAGCAACAAAAACAGGTGACACGTGGGACGTGTTTTGCACTTACTGAAAATGCTGAACTGCATTGGTTTGTACAGGAAATAGGGATTTAAAAGCACAGGCCCTCATTCTCTGAGAACTAAAGGGTAAGAGCACCTCTAGATATTGTGAAGGAGATACTTATTCTACCTATAATAGTACATACTCTTTGAGTGTTGTTTGAAACACAGTTGATAATTGAGTAAAGTACAAACATATTAAGGAATGAGAGGTAGAGATAGACAGAAGGGCAAGGACACAACAGAAAAGTCAAATGCAACATGACACAAGCTCAATGGATTAGATTACAACCTGGGAATGCATTAAACATTAAAACCTGAAACTATGGAGCAGCTTAAGAGCATCCGAGTGTCACTGTGCTTTAAAATGCAGACAGGAAATGACTGACCTGTGGGCTGCTTTTACACAGAGGGATGCTTAATGTGTGCTGCAGATCATCAGCAAATGAAACCTATCCTAAAAGAGAACACAAAGTACTGTCAGACATTACACTAGCCCTGCTGTTGAAAAGTAATTCTGGCTGAACCGAACACTGAAATTGTGTTTAAATAAAACACAAGTTCATTCCCCCTTCTCTTTCGTGTGTTTGTTTTGGACTTGTAATTTCACAGCAACCAATGCAAAATGGAAAGTCTTTGACACTACGATGTCTTACACAGTCTTATAACTTATTGACGACGACAGTTGAAGGGTAAAACAAACAGCACAGTTCCAGTGTTTGCCAGAGTATCATTGAAGACCCATTTTGTGGCCTAATGTGGCTCTATGCCAGGGGCTCAAATACCAGAGAGACTTGGCAGGGATTATCTGACAGCTTGGAGATTTCCTCATATAGCCGATAACAACCCTTGAAGTGAAAAGTGAGTCTGTAGCGCGCAACCATTGGGCATTATCGCAGTGAGTGCGCAGAGCCCAGGCATGTGGCCTGCTAATACAGATCTGTGTGGTGTGTAAACAGTTGTCTGGCTGCAGATGGAGCTTTATATTTAGCTGACTAAAGTTTGCTAACGGAGCTGTGTGTGTGTGTGTGAGTGTGGGCAAAAGGGGGCGGCATATTGATGGAAGCAGCTCTAAACCTTTGGTTAGCACATTCTTTACATACTTATTTCCCTGAATAGCTCAAATAAAAACACCATGACTCCACTAAATACTGTGAACAAAGGCAGTGACATGAAGCTGTTGTAGAAACCTCTTTGATTTATGTGATCTTAGTGGAGCAGTGCTTCATATGCTAATGGATTTAAATGGGTCTAAAGGCTTCAAATAAACTATTATACAACAGTTTTTATTGAACAGAGCTCCCTCTAGTGAAAAAAAAGAGTCACGCTTTTCTGTTTCTTTTTTATTCTTTCCAAACTATTATTATATTCCACCTCATATTGGAATATTTTAGTCTACATGCACAGGAGTATAAATGATTGAAGGATTGTCAATGTAATAACCTGTAATAGACACCTAGTTAAAAGCCTCCACACATGCTAAATAAGAAGTACCCTGCTGTATGTGGTGTTGTCCAAGTGTAAGTCTGAGTTTAACCAGGTCATTTCTGTCCTCTCTGTCTCCTCAGTGGGATCGACATGGCAGCTCTGCTGTGTAAACTGGGCTTCAGCGAGGCAGTCGTGCGGTCCAAGATGGCAGCAGGGACGAGCACGTTTGTCTTGGCCTACGCCATCCACAAGCTCTTCGCACCGGTTCGCATCAGCATCACTCTGGTGTCTGTGCCTCTTATTGTGCGCTACTTCAGAAAGACTGGTCACTTCAAACCACCCACACCGGCCCCCTGATGGCCCTCCTCACCTCCTCCTCAGCCTCATTAAGGAACAAACATTCTGACTGTTAATCGCTATAATTAAAACATCTGTATATATCTTTACTCATCGCCTTTGTCTGCAAACGCCACATCTGTTGTTGTTGTGAATTCAGGTGAAACGTTTCCTGCATTAGTTCCTGTTGTTACATAATCAGAGTTTAAATTTGTGTTACTTTAGATTTTAAAGTCCAGAAAAAAAAGCTGAACAGCCCAAATATTTATTTACAATCAGAAGTTATGATCAGGGAATTTATGTTTTCTCTCAGTAGGCAGGTTTGTCTCTATAAAGCTGTGAAGGTTCTCCGTGGGGGCAAGTGGAAAAAGCTGATCTCTCCTCCACTGTTCTTCCTCGCTGACTCGGCCATGTTCAGGTGTTATGTGAGTCAGCAGAATAAATCTGACTCTCTCTGCCTCCTACATCTCTGTCCTTTTCTCTCCTTTCTGTTCTCAGACTCTCCTATGCACTGTTTTTATTTTCTGCTGCTGTTTTGCTTCCCTCCTGTTTTTCTTCTCAGCATCTATTTTCCCTCCTTTTATATCCCTTTGCTGTTCCTCTTCCTCTCCTCTCTCTTGTTCTTCAACTTTAAAAATGTCACTGCCTGAGCAGCTACTTCAAGCTAATTAATCCATGAGTGAAGCTGACTGTCGCTGACTGAAAGTTTTGGATTGAGAGTTTTTTTTCTGATTGAATGGACCTTATTTAACTATTAAAAGGAATGTTGTCTTTTTGATTTGGTGTGTTTTTTTGTTATTAAATACAATCTTAACTTAATAAGCTGTTTAAGATAACTTTATTTAGCCTCACTGGTTTAAAACCACTATCATCCATATTTTAGTCTTTGAACAGTAGATTAAAATTATATGTCTTGGTTAAACAAAGTCACTCATGGTCAATCAATCTATCTTTATTTGTATAGCACCAAATCCCAACAAATGTTATCTCGAGACGCTTTTACAAACATAGCAGGTCTAGACCGTACTCTATGTTAAATTATTAAGAAAGACCCAACATCAAGACAGGATAAGACTCAGTCTTATCTCATCTTAGTAGGGCACTTTGCAGTATTTATGTAGTTACAGCGACATGGAGAAACTTCCTTTTAACAGGCAGAAACCTCGAGCAGAACCAGACCCATGTTAGACAGCCATCTGCCTCGACCGAGTTGGGGTTGGAAAGAGGGATAGAGGAGATTAAGAGAGAGAGAGATGATGGCAAACCGAAAGCAAAATATCTCTTTACTCTGGGGTTCCCCTCATTTTCACACCTTCTCCCTCATTGTTTTGGTTAAACCGTCTGCAAGTGAATTGTTGTCACTCATCTTCACAGTTATAAAAAATGCTACACCTGTCTGCCATAAAACAAGGAAAAAGGGGAAGTTAGTAACTGCCTGCAGGACCCTTTGAGGCATCTACGACTAGAGAGTGAAACATTTCCTTCTGAAGTTTTTGCTCTGAATCAAAACCTGAACTTAATATTTTGCTTCATATATACCATGGTGAAAAATTAACATCTGCTACCAAACAGAATTTAGGGAGCAGCCACAGCCACAACTTTCCAGTTTTGTACACAAGCTTAACAACTTTAATTTCGTAATGTCACTTCTAGGTGTCCACCAAATTTGAAGGGAATCAGATTAACCCTCTTGTCATCAAAATGTGCTGCCCCAAAATGGCAAAAAATATCAGAATTAGATGTCTGAAATTCTGGGATGAGGCGCCTTCAAACAGCCATGCTCTTGAGCCAAATGTTTAAAATAGCCAGCCATAATTTGAATAATGTGGTGAGTCCACTCTGCTTTTAACCGTTGGCTGAATTACTAAAACAGGAACACCACACAAGGGTTAAAGGTGATCATAAAGTTTTATTAAGTTGGTGTCGGCTAGAAGCAAGCTGTAAAATCAAATCTGATCACGTTATTGAAGGTTTGAATTGAAGTGTTTTGCCTCAGAAGTTTTCAGAGGTTTTTGTTGTACAATTGATCCTATAGAGGGTTGGATTTTAATATTTTTTATACAACACTACTGAGTTCATCCTCTTAATTTATCCTATTTATACCCGACAGTACATACATTTTGAATATTTTTCTTTGTCTTGTTGTGTTTTGCTCAGGACATCCACCAGATACATGAGTGAGGAAGGAAACTAAGGCTGTTTCATAGTTTTAGCAGTAATTAATATTTTGGTACATACATTTTCACCCCTGATGTGTATGTGAAAGACATGTTAAGCCTCCTTTGGTTGCACATCTCTCCATTTACCACTATGGGGAGCTCCTGAACCACAAATACTGTGGTGTTCTGCCTACATTCTGTTTAGACACTTCTCATCTCTCATATGATGAAATATCTTTCTACTTTAAATGTTCCCAGACAGACACCAGCATTATATCACAAAGGAGGAGCATCACTCCTCATGGCATCCCAAAGAAATGATTTAGTAAAAT